>NC_081179.1:3411681-3711681 GCF_012432095.1 Onychostoma macrolepis
ATTCTTACCTCCACCTTTTCCACCACCTGTTTTCCAAACGAGCAGACTTTAGTGGAGGAGGTGATGATCATGTTTTCCGAGCTCTCATACTGACTGGATACACCGTAGAAGAAGCTGCTGTCGTCCTGGAGGTTGATGCTCAGATCCGCCTGCAGAACACAACACACACCCAACCAGAATAAATACACACATGTGGGACTCGATAATAACAGTACAACTAAAAGAAAAATATACTGATGGCATCATATATTGATATTGTTATATGTACCATAGTAATGAATAAACACTATATTCATGCACTACAATAATTAAGAAATACTTCAGAGAATACCATCAGGGTAGTGTCATGTATATTGTATATTTTCAACATGTTTTCATTGCATTTAATTTTTTGAGGGGAAAATGCATTTAAAACAAATGTGGCTGAATTTCACAAAACCTGTTAAAAAACATGTCTGGGTTGCATTTCATCCCATAATCAAAAAGATATTAAATATTAAATTATAATTTGCATCGACAATAAGAAGCCTATTTTAATAACACTAAGATTTTATGTATTGGGACATTTTCATGTAAATTAATGTCATAATGCAAAAATAAAATAAAATAAAAGTCATATAATGCTTTATATATAATATATTTGTAAAATTATTATATTTTCATATTATTAAATATAATTGTATTAGTATATTACATTATAACTATTTAAAATAAAAATAATATGAAATATATATGCTATTGAACACTGTTCCTTATTTTAAAAGTCCTAAAGGTAATTAATTTTGAAAGTTATTTTGAAAAGTTTTTAAAAATGAATACAGAATATTTTCGTATTATATATATATATATATATATATATATATATATATATATATTTATATTGTATTACACACACACACATTTGTAATTATAATTAAGCATATTTTCATTTAACTTCTCATGATCATAAGGCAAATATGAAGACTATTTTAAAAACACTAATTATTTATGTATTGTGTATTATGTATTCATAAAAACACATAATTCATATAAATATACATTTCTAATATCTTTATATATGTATAGACACACACACACATTTTTCTTGCTTTCCTTTGACTTTTGGGTCAAATATGACTCATATAAGACAGTAAAAGCCCCTGCTCTTTCTCTGGCCTGTTCAGAGGTCCAGCAAACCAGAGGAACCAAAAAAACAAATCAGTCACATTTTCTTTAGAAAACTTGCAATCTGCAAGAAATCTGTAAAAGGCCTGGAGTGATTCAGTCTGAAATCTAAGAGTGTGTGTGTTTCCTAAAAAAGCCTCTGGTGTACTGATATCAACTCATGATCTGTGTGATGAACAGACGGGTCAGTGAGAGCCGAAAGGCCAGTTGAAAAGCCATCATCGCATCCCACAATTCACAGCAGCAAAGAGGTAAAGCAGCTTCACCTTTTCCCCTGCGCCCAATCCTCATAACGTCCCATTAAGAGCACAACACCGTCCCCGTCCCCCTCTCTCTGCTTTATTCCCTCGTTTATCTTCATTTTTCACTCGCCCGCTTGCCTCTCTCTCTCTGCGCGGGAATTCATCCAATTACAATCAACTACCCGCGACGCTCCAAATCGCATTAGCGCGTCCGGCTGCCTGTGTAACAATTTAGCACGGCCGGCTCAAATCGGATTGCAAGCGCACTTCAAAAGCACGGGCCGATCCGTTAGGACAGGGCCGCGAGGCGCGCTGTGAGACGGCGGCCACAGCCGGCGTGAAATCTAATCTAGAATGCCATAGCTTTGGAGAACAACCTAGCGGGCCTGTCAACGTCCCCATGACTAGCTGTGCCCGAGGACGCCCGAGTCATGACCTATACTTATGAGCGCAGGAAACGGCAGCCTGGCCATGCTGATGCCGCTTTTTTATAGCCAGATTCTTAATGGACTTAATATATCTAATGTTTCTTCACGGACACCTGAAGGGCCCCGGGCTCTGATAAAGGTCTCAGATGCTCTTTAATGAACAATTCGTGTTTTGTTGGGTGTCATGATGCCAACATTTCAGTAGATGATACTGATACCAGTAAAAATGTAGGATTCTCAATGCCGGAGCAAAAACTAATATCAAATCTTTACTTTATTCGTCCCTGAAGGGCAATTACTGCAATGGAATAAAATGTCTGCAGTTGTATGAAAAGGACAAAACAACATTAAATAACACTTAATGTATATATCATGTATAAAAGTTGAAATACGATATTAAAAATAATATATAGAATATAATATAATATAATACAGAATTATATTTCCATAAATATTTTATTTTAGAATTTATATACATACATATACATACAGTGCCGTGAAAAGGTTTTTGCCCCCTTCCTGTTTTTTTGTTTGTTGGTTTTTTTTGGATATTTGTCACACTTAAAATATTCAGATCATCAAACAAATTTTAATATTACACAAAGATAATGCAAAATACAAAATGCAGTTTTTAAATGATGATTTCAAAAAAGCTGTCTAAACCTGCCTGGCCCTACGTGAAAAATTAATTGCCCCCTCCTGTTAAATCATGAAAGAACTGTGATTAACCACATTATTTAGAAAGCTGAGTTAAAACTGAGTCTGACAAAGTGAAGCATGTTTAAAGAGCAACACATCATTCTGCGATCTTAAGAAATTCAAGAACAGATGAGAAACAAAATAGTTTACATGTATCAGTCTGGAAAGGGTTATAAAGCCATTTCTAAGGCTTTGGGACTCCAGCAAACCACGGTCAGAGCCATTATCCACAAATGGAGAAAACTTGGAACAGTGGTGAACCTTCCCAGGAGTGGCCGGCCTACCAAAATTACTCCAAGAGCACAAAGACGACTCATCCAGGAGGTCATAAAAGAACCCAGAACAACATCTAAAGAACTGCAGGCCTCACTTGCCTCAGTTAAGGTCAGTGTTCATGATTCAACAATAAGAAAGAGACCGGGCAAAAACAGCATCCATGGGAGAGTTCCAAGGCAAAAGCCATTGCTGACCAAAAAGAACACAAAGGCTCGTCTCACATTTGCCAAAAAATATCTTGATTATCCCCAAGACTTTTGAGCAAATATTCTGTGGACTGATGCGACAAAAGTTGAACTTTTTGGAAGGTGTGTGCAATTACTTTTTCACGTAGTGGCAGGCTTGGAAAGGCAGGTTTGGACAGCTTTTTTCCCTTAATAAATGAAATCATTATTTCAAAACTGCATTTTGTTTTTATTTGGGTTATCTTTTGTGTAATATAAAAATTTGTTTGATGATCTGAAACTTTTAAGTGTGACAAACATGCAAAAAGTAAAAAAAAAACAAAAAAACAGGAGGGGGGCAAAAACCTTTTCACGGCATATATATGTTATAAAATATATGATATAAAATATATTTATATTAATATAAATATTACGTGTATATATAGAAAGAAATTTAAATAATTTAAAAAAATTAAATATTTACAAAATAATGATTAATATATTAATAATGAAATAAATATACATTATATAAAATGCATATTAATTTTAATATTAATCATTTTATATAAATTAAATTTACACACTATATATATATATATATATATATATATATATATATATATATATATATATATGTGTGTGTGTGTGTGTGTGTGTGTGTGTGTGTGTGTATATGTGACCCTGGACCACAGAACCAGTCATAAGGGTAAATTTTTCGAAATTGAGATTTATACATCATCTGAAGCCTGAATAAATAATCTTTCCATTGATGTATGGTTTGTTAGGATCGGACAATATTTGGCTGAGATACAAATATTAGAAAATCTGGAATCTGAGGGTGCAAAAAAATCGAAATATTGAGAAAATCGCCTTTAAAGTTGTCCAAATGAAGTTCTTAGCAATGCATATTACTAATCAAAAATTAAGTTTTTATATATTTATGGTAGGAAATTTACAAAATATCTTCATGGAACATGATCTTTACTTAATATCCTAATGATTTTTGGCATAAAAGAAAAATGGATAATTTTGACCCATACAATGTATTTTTAGCTATTGCTACAAATATACCCCAACGACTTAAGACTGGTTTTGTAGTCCAGGGTCACATATATAAAATGAAATATTAACAAATTAAATCAAAACAACGGATTGTGTTCAATTTATCTGGCAAAAAGGCAACGATTAAGCACTTGAACAATACTTAAGTGTCTCTCAGGAGGCTGGCAGCTCTATAAATAGCTGGATGCGTGTGGTTTAGAGGGAGTGACAGGTGCCCAAGCTCAGATTTCTCTAATGAAAGAGCAGAGCCTGTCACTCCGACCTCCAACATCCCACACTCAAACTCTTCTCCACAGCGTCACTGTCCCTCAATACTGATTTACAGCAGCCAATAAACAGTCTGCATTTTCATTTGCTGTTCCTACTTATTTAAAACTTCAAATGTCTTATTAAAAAAATAAGATACAAGAGACCTTGTGAATATAGTACATGTAAACAACTACTGTTACAAGCCAATGAACAATTAATTGGGAAAATTTATATTTGCATGTAGTTACACATTTGCGTCTCTTCCAAATGCAAATTAGTTGGAAACCATGAGAAATAAAAGGCAGAATGTTATTTATAGATGTAACTAAAAAAATAAACAAACAAAATTAAATTAAATTCAAAATAGCATTAAAAATAAAATAAAAAATACAAATAATATTATCATAAATAAAAAAACAAATTAAATTAAAAATAAGCTAAATAAAATATAAAGTTAAAAATATATAAACGCACATATATTAATATTGATATTGATTTTTTTTTTTTTTTTTTAGATTATATCAGCAAGTTTGTCTAACTAAATAGCTGGGAAATTTTTGATATTGCATGTACACATTTATGTCTCTTCCAAATTAGTTAGAAACCAAAAGGCAGAACATCACTTCCAGATGTAACTGACTAACATAACACAACAGTGTCTAGCTCTTTGCCTGATGGTCCACACAGAGAGCTTCATTCACGGTTTGGGACGTATCTGTGAGGTTCTTACCCAGAACTTTACGAGGAAGAAAGCGTTAGCCGGTCCTTTCTCAAACAGCTCCTTCAGTCCTCCTTTCTTCTCTGGGAATTTGTCGTAAATTTGCCGTATATCCACGGCCTCGAGGTACGGATCGCTATACGTGGGGTTGGACTGACCGATGTGTACAAACAGATGCTTGTTGACCTGTAAAACAAAAATGTCTGTAAGTGTAAGCCAGGTTGATCAACATGAGCATCAGTAATAAATTTGTGAAGGACTCACAGTCTCTGGATCCTGAGGTTGCTCCAGGAAAGCAGAGAACTCCAGCATGCGCAGTTTGGAGCTGGCGATGCTACGGCCCTGCCAGGGCGGCGCGCTGGAGGACATCGAGAGACCCGTAGTGCTTTCGTAACCTGAGGAAGCCATCATGACCAATACTGACCATTATATTGTAGGTCATTCGAATCAAGAGTAGCTTTTAATGGTACAGACCTGCTATAGGCGGAGGACCGGTGGCCTGCATGATGAAGTTTTGTTGAGAAAACGGCTTGATGCTGTTTGGAAAAGATGATTAAATACAAACATGATGTTTGTTGATTATGTAAGAACACAAATTATTGAAAAATTGCATATCATTAAAATAAAATTGTGTAATATAAAATCAATTTATTTTACTAATATATATATATATATATATATATATATATATATATATACAGTCATGGCCACAAATATCGGCACCCTTAATAAATATGATCAAAGGCGGCTGTGAAAATTAATCTGCATTGTTAATCCTTTTGATCTTTTATTAAAAAAATTCACAAAAATCTAACCTTTCATTGGATAACAAGAATTTAAAATGGGGGAAAATATCATTATGAAATAAATGTTTTTCTCAAATACACGTTGGACACAATTATTGGCACCCCTAGAAATACTTATGAGTAAAGTATCTCTGAAGTATATTCCCATTCATATTCACAATATTGAGCACTCCAGGGTGATTATGAACATGAAATTATCCAGCCATGGCTTCCTGTTTCACAGAGATATAAATAGGAGGGAAAACAAAGCCCAAATTCCCTTAATCATCCATCACAATGAGAAAAACCAAAGAATATATTTCTGATGTGCAGCAAAAGATAATTGAGCTTCACAAATTAGTGAAGTGGCTTTAAGAAAAGAGCTGGAGCAGTGAAAATTCCCATTTCCACCATCAGGGCAATAATTAAGAATTTACAATCAACATAAAATGTTAGGAAACTGCCTGGAAGAGGACGTGTGTCTATATCATCCTAATGCACGGCGAGAAGGAGAGTTTGAGTGGCTAAAGACTCTCCGAGGACCACAGCTGGAGAATTGCAGAAAATAGTTGAGTCTCGGGGTCAGAAAACCTTAAAAAAAAAGTCAAACAGCAGCTACATCAGCACATGTTGTTTGGGAGGGTTTCAAGAACAATTCTCCTCGCTCATCCAAAAACAAACTCCAGCATATTCAGTTATCAGACACGACTGGAACTTCAAATAGGACTGGCTTCTATGGTCAAATGAAACTAAAAAATGCTTTTTAGCAGCAAACACTCAAGATGGGTTTGGTGAACACAGGGATAAAAAGTACCCCATGTGTACAATGAAATATACTGCTGTATTTTTGATGTTGTGGGCCTATATATCTGCTGGAGGTCCTAGACATCTTGTTTAGACACATGGCATCATGGATTCTATCAAATACCAACAGATAAAAAATCAATAAGTGACTGACTCTGTTAGAAATCTTATAATGGGCCATGTGTGGATCTTCCAACCGTAAAATAATCCAAACACAAACCTCAAAATCAACACAAAATGGGTCACTGAGCACAAAACCAAGCTTCTGCTGGTCGTTCCAGTCCTCTGACCTGAACCCTGTAGAACATGAGTGAACTGAAGAAGAAGCAGCAACATGGAGCTGTGAATCTAAAGGGTCTGGAGTGATTCTGGATGAAGGAATGGTCTCTGATCTCTTGTCAGGTGTCTCTAACCTCATCAGGCATTATAGGAGAACATTTAGAGCTGTTAAACTGGCAAATGGAGGTTTCAAAAAGTATTGAATAAAAGGGTGCCGTTAATTGTGGCCAATGTGTATTAGAGAAAAACATTTATTTCATAATGATATTTCCCCCCATTTGAAATTCTTATTATCCAATGAAAGGTTAGATTTTTGTGAATTTTTTAAATAAACAACACGGTCTCACTCCCAACTCGTCACATATTGACGCTTGGTCAGGACCCATTGGCATCGCTTTTTGACGCACTTTAGCGCCATTTTCGACGTGCAGGGTCCTCCATTGCTTTAAATAAGAAACCCTTAGCGTCAATATGCCAACGCAAAAGGCTTATCGTCTTGATTAAATTAGATATTGGGAAATAATATTGCCATTATTGTATATATTTTGGGGTGTTTCACAACAGTTTTATTTATATTACACTATTTACACATTCATGAGCACGTAACCCAACCCCTAAACCTACCATTTGTCAATAAAACACAAGATATAACAGGCAGATACAACTACCGTCATAATTTATTTAAAAAAATAATAATATTCCAAGTCTTTCGAGGCAAAACGATTGATTTGTGAGAGGAATAGATGCGATCGCCGCTCGGGGTACCTTGGCGTCAAAAAGCAACGCCAAGAGGTCCTGGTCAAGCGTCAATATATGACGAGTTGGGAGTGAGACCGTGTTGAAATAAAAGATCAAAAGGATTAATAATGCAGATTAATTTTCACAGCCTTCTTTGATCATATTTACCAAGGGTGCCGATATTTTTGGCCATGACTGTATATATATATATGTGTGTGTGTGTGTGTGTGTGTGTATATATATATATATACACACTACCAGTCAAGATTTTTTTATGTTTTTTAAAGAATTCTCTTCTGTTTACCAAGTCTGCATTTATTTGATCCAAAATACAGCAAAAGCATTAATATTGTGAAAAATTTGTACTATTTAAAATAACTGCTTTCTATTTGATTATATTTTAAAATGTAATTTATTCCTGTGATCAAAGCTGAATTTTCAGCATCATTATCCCAGTCTTCAGTGTCACATGATCCTTCAGAAATCATTCTAAAATGCTGTAAAAAAAAAAAAGCATCCTTGCTAAATGAAAGTATTCATTTCTTTCCCCCCCAAAAATAAAAATTATACTGACTCCAAGCTTTTGAATGGTATAATGTTACAAAAGTTTTTTATTTCAGATAAATGCTGATGTTTGGATCTTTCTATCCATCAAAGAATCCTGAAAAAAAAATGGAATAAATTACATTTTAAAGTATATTCAAATAGAAAGCAGTTATTTTAAATAGTAAAACATTTTCACAATATTACTGCTTTTCCTGTATTTTGGATCAAATAAATGCAGGCTTGGTGAGCCTATATATATATATATATATATAAATTGTCTTGTGTTAATTTTAAATTTAAATAATATAAAACATAAGAACAATTTATAAAATATTATATTTAAAAAAATATATAAAAATATATATTTTAAAATATACTTTACATACATATAATTTCTATATATTTCTATATCTATCAAATGGTTTGTGGTCACACATCTTTTATCAAATCAAGTAAATTTTCTATTTGTCAAGTTTAGTTTGGCTTCTCTGTAGCCTCTGTGTCCTCTGTGACCGCGAGTCATACTTTAAACTGAGTCAGATGTGCAAACCCTTGTAAAATGATCAGACCTAATCACTAAGATGTTAAAACTCACACAAAACATGAACTTACTCTTCAGGACCTGTGGTTTGTCCTGCAAGAGCTCCATGCCAAAACTACAAAAACAAAGGCATGAAATGATGATTAGCCTTCTTTCCAGAGTAAAGACGTTTAGCTGAAAGGCCTATCATCAGTGATGTGAAGTGTTCAGGTGCGCTCACCCCAGCAGCGGTCGGGTAGGCCGGCCGCGAGAGGCCCTGCAGAGCCATCTTATTCTGAAAGGCTGTGGCTGAGATGATCTGAGCCGACGACATGGTGGACATACTCTGCATGGCTTTGTCTTTAGCCACCTGGTCCTGTCAGAAGAAAACAACATCAGGAACATCATAAATGTACACCCTATTCAACTGTAGGTTGAGTTATTTTTATAGGTACTGAAAATCTCATATTGATCAACTACAAATGAGATGCTACAGGGGAAAAAACTTCCTAGACAATACATTTTCTTCTATGGTAAAAGATTTTATGTCTTTGATTTGATCTGCTGATTTCATTTGCACCAGCAAGATTCAAATGACTTAAATTCAGATTCAAGAAGCTTTACATACACTGAATATACATATTTTCACAAATACAGTACATGCAATTGAAAATAAAAAGAAAAAAGAAAAATGCAACAGATTTCTGCGCTGTGACTGGAATCAGTGAACTGCTTCTTTTTACCTTTCGATTTAAAGATTCGCGAGATTAGCTCTAACCCTAATCAAACACACCTGAGCATCCTAATCAACGTCTTCAGGATCATTATAAAATCACAGGTAGGTGAGTTTGATCAGGGTTGAAGCTAAACTCTGCAGGAAAGTGGATCTCGTGAGATTTTAGGATTCCTCCACTAAAGTGAATCAGTATTTCTAAAGTTTCATAGGAGGAGAGGATTTTACAATTTTATAATTGCCTCAGCTCCAAAAAAAAAAAAAACTAATAAAAAAAGTATATTTATTAAAAATAAATTCAAGTACATATAATAAATATATATTTTACTAAATCTTTAATGCAACTTTTGCACAGTAACTGGAATCAGTGAAATGCTCTGTTTTGAACTCTGTTTTGTCTGAGTGAGCTGGTAATTAAAATAAAATAAATAAAAAAATAAAACTAAAATTAAATTAAAAATAAAATAAAAATAACCAAAATAAAATATAACATTAAACAATTAAAATGTAATAAAAAATTATTAAATACTAAATAAAATGAGTTAAAATACGTAAGTTTGATTCATTTCCTCAAATAATTTCAAACAGCCTATTTCCATGAAGCCTTTCAAAAATTCTGATTCAATGATTCAGTTATAAATGATGTTGTCTCTAATTGTAAATCACACCTTTTTAGTTACAAGATACAAAAACGGGGGTTGGTCACGTGACGAGAGTGATGCGAGACACTATGATCCAAAAGCGCAACTTTTGTTAATAAAAGTTTCATTTCTTCGTTTAATATAAGCGATATTGTCTTTATTGTTGCTGTGTTTTCATTAAACAAATAAATAAATAAATAAAACAATGAACCACAAACTAAGCATTTGTTTTAAAAGAGGGAAAAGACCTTATTTATTTGGGTTAACGCAAGTATATCCGTCTTATTCATTTTGTTAATAAAAGTTAGATGTTTAATATAGGCCTATGCAAATTTGCCATTGTACTATTTTATGGCTGATGTGTTTTAATTAATAGGCTAATAATGAACCACAAACGATCGTTTTAAAGAAAGGGGAAATCCAAAGACCGTTTATTTATTTGTGTTACAATGTGGGTAAAACATATTTCCCTTATTCATATTGTTAATAAAAGTTCAAAGTTTAATATAAGTGAATTTGTCATTGCACTGTTTTATTGTATAGCCTTTATTATTATTATTATTAATAAAGAGCCAAACTAAGCATTCGTTTGAAGTAAGGGGAAAATCCAAAAACCTTTTATTTATTTGTTACAAAGCGGATATGTCTTATTCGTTCTGTTAATAAAAGTTTTATGTTTAATATAAGCTACACTGTAAAAACAAAATCCGTAAAATTTACGGTAAAAAAACAGCAGCTGTGGTTGCCGGAATTCTACCGTAAAAAATACGGTAACAACATTTTAGGTTTAAATTTAAATTTACAGTTAAATACCATAATTTCATTAACTGTTATAATGTTAATATACCAACCTATTAAAGTACTGAAATCTGTTTTGTACCTTTGAAATACACTGATAACCACCAAATGCAGAAGGTGATGAGAAAGTCACATGATGAACCAAAGCCCATCACAAGCAGCTTTTAAATAATAACATATAGAAGGTGCACAGTGTCATTCACACAAACACTAAACACCATCATGCTGAGACTCATTAAACTGAAATATGCAATAAACATTAATTTAACAACATTAGATGTAACATACAACCCTAATAAACATAACTGATAAGAAAAAAACTAAGAAATATATTTATGAAGAAAAAACATCAAATTCAAACAAAATTTGAAATGCAACGCAGGGAATTCTGGGAACGTCAGTTTACGGTTTTTCCCTGTACATTTTACAGGAACTTACCGTTAACCATTTAACAGGTTTTTACTGTAACATTTTCACAGTTTTTTACCGTTAAAATCACAGTCATTTTTTACAGTGTACTTTGTCATTGTAGTATTGCTGATGTTGTGTGTGGGATTTATTTTTTTCATTAAGAGTAATACTGAATCAACCTTAAGCATTAATTTTGTTCCAAGAATAGGAAAGATCTAACGTTAAAGATCAAAATGAGCGCTGCAGATGCAAGAATGCAAGATTGGTTGCTGCTGAGGTAAATAGACGCTCTTCGATCTTTCTTTGCTGTATCTTTGCAATGGCTGTAGAAATGGCCGTTAATTCTTGATTTGGGTACGGCACAGACAGGTTACAGGTAATAATATGATCAAAAAGTCATGGCAACAAACGACTTCCTAAGTCAGTTTAAGTTGAAACAACTTTCACAATCAATTTGATTCAACTTAATTCATGTTTTACTGTTGCTTATTGTCATTGTAGGCTTAGGCTTCTTTTTTCAATTAATTTTAATTAATATACAAATTAATAAAATGAGTTTTATTTATTTTTTTGTTACAAAATTTTCATTTATTTATTTTTAACACCGCACCCCCAGCACCCCCTTTTTTTCTTGGGCTAGACGCCAGGGGGTGCTGCAGCACCCTCAGCACCCCTACTTCCTGCGGTAATGTGTGTGTGTGTGTGTTGCTGTGGGAAGGCTGAAGGTGGTTTATGGCTCTGGCAGCGTTTGAGTGGTGTTGACAGGTTGACTTCTTCTCCTAGAGGTCAAATGAAGAACTGGGAGCTCCGACATAATGAAACAGGAGCCCACGCTTGGAAAAACACTGCTTGTGGAGCCACAGCTCCTTTACCTGCAGCTCCAATCCATGTTTACTGAGACTGGGATGAGCTGACAATCAACTACAGTCTGAGAACTACAAACGCCTGGGATCTGGATGTGAATGTGAGATGCCAAGAACCAAGTAGAAGTCAAATCCGTCATGCAACCAATGCATTTGCAAATTGCATTCAATGTTGAGGAAGTTAATAGCTACACACTACTCATAACTGAAAGTAATTCAACTACTGTAAAGCTAGTTTTTTAAGAGTTAACTGTAAGCGACTAAGAAAAAGTAGCTAAATACAATGAGTGAACTATAACTATAAGCATTAAACAGCATTTTATCAGATAATTGTACACTAAATACAACCAACAGAACTAGAAAACACTATGTAGCCTTAGAAAAAACACAGTGAGGAACATAAAATCTGTGAACTTACTGCAGAGAGAATCAATGAACTGATGGACACATCTTATTATTGCCTCAGTTCAAAAATAACAAGTATATCTATTAAAAATAAATATATCTAAATATAATAAATATAACCAAAATATATCAGCATTAAAAAAACTGCAAAATGCAACCGATTTCTGCGCAGTGACTGTAATCAGTGAACTGATTTTTCTGAACTGAAAAAATATGTTTATCTATTAAAAATAAACACATTGAAATATATATAATATATATATATAAAATCAGTGAATTGTTTCTTTTTGAGCTTGTTTGTTAAATTCATCAAGAGAAGATCAGGACTTTTTTTAGCTGATTATAGCTTTATTATTGCCTCAGTTAGAAAAAAAAGTACATCTCTTAAAAATAAATACATCTAAATACAATAAATATACTTTAAACTAAATATATTGCTATAAAAAAAATGAAAAATGCAACTTCTGTGTGGTGAACTTGTTTCACAAAAATTAATATAATAAAAATGAAAAGCTTCATATGAGAAAAACAGAACATTTTAGCTTAGTGCATTACTGCTTAAGTTTGGGGAGTGTATATATTAAAAGCATATCTAAATATAATGAATAATATATTTATACTTAATATATTATTTATTTAAAAAAAACAATTATATTTATCTCTATAAAAAATGCTGAACTCAACATGCACACTCATGCACAGTGACTGGAATCAAACCGATTCACTAAAATGAATCTTCCTTTTTAATGCTTCATATGGAAACATTTTAGAAGAGCGTGATTATTCAGTTCGCTCATCTACTTTTAGTTACTTACTCCTCAACACCTGTCGGATATATTTTGCTATAACTTCAGTGAATCTACAGCAAAGTTGCATCATGTGCGCGCGCATGGAGAGGTCACAGTCGTCCGCAACTAGTCCAAGCAACTGCTGTGTCCTTGAAGCATGACTAGCCGATGCATTCTTCAGCCCCGAACTGGCAAACACTGCAGGCTAAAATATGGGCATGTGTGTGTCTGTCACAGTTCTCAGTTACAGAAACGTATTTAAAAGGGCTGTCAGTGTTAGCCGTGTGACCAGTACCACACTCAGACAGCTGGGCCAAGATGGCCGACAGCCAACGGGTGAACTATGCCATATGATGAAAGACAGGAGCGCGCAAGAAGAAGACTCGATATTACCAAGCCGTCCGCTAAGCCCTTATACAGCCAGAGGTCACACGTTTTCCGAAAATTAGCGACGTGCTGAAACTGATTTATAGTCTAGTGTGTGATATTGCTAGCAATTATATTTGTATCTGAATCATGCCTAGGCTATATTCACTCAGACATTAATGCAATTGTCCAGAATCTGAGCCTCTCTTTGCATCATTAACAAATGCTTTGGCTGTAAAGCGATAATGGTGCTAATTTGCAAACAGGTGATCAGCATTAGCAGAGTTCATTAGCTACCTTGAGTTTCACCTGGATTTCCCGAGCTTTCCGTCGCGCCAACACCTGAATGTGACTGGAGACCTGCGGAAAACACACAAGATTTTAGTCCAGCTGATCTTATCATTTAAAATGAATAGTCGTTTATTTCTTAAAGGAATAGTTCTCCCAAAAATGAAATTTTGCCAAACATTTACTCACCTTCAGGCCATCCAAGATGTAGGTGAGTTTGTTTCTTCACCAGATTTAGAGAAATGTAGCATTACATCACTTGCTCACCAATGGATGTGAATGGGTGCCGTCAGAATGAGAGTCCAAACAGCTGATAAAAACATCGCAATAATCCACACCACTCCAGTCCATCAGTTAACATCTTGTGAAGAGAAAAGCTGTGTGTTCGTGAGAAACAAATCCATTATTAAGGCGTTTTAACTTTAAAATATGAGTCCATAATTCATGACAATGTTTCCTCCAGTGATAAAGTCCATCTTCTGTTGTCTTCTCACATCAAAATCCACCCACGTTTGTTTAGAGCTGTTTTGGACTGTTTTTGCTCATAAAAGGTGCTTGATCTGTGCATATTTCTCACCTGATTCATACCAGATGACTTTTTCGCTGGATAAAGCAATATTATGGATCATGGACTCATATTTAGCTGGAAGCAATGATTTGAAGATAAAAACGCCTTATTGATGGATTTGTTTCTTACAGACACGCAGTTTTTCACTTCTCAAGATGTTAACTGATGGACTGCAGTGGTCTGGATTACTTGTGGATTATTGTGATGTTTTTATCAGCTGTTTGGACTCTCATTCTGACGGCACCCATTCACATCCATTGGTGAGCAAGTGATGTAATGCTACATTTCTCCAAATCTGATCTGATGAAGAACAAACTGATCTACATCTTGGATGGCCTGAGGGTGAGTGCATTTTCAGCAAATTGTCATTTTCAGGTGAACTATCAGTAGCTGGGCCCCATTGACTATAGTATGGAGAAAACAAATACTATGGAAGTCAATGGGAACCAGAATCTGTTTGGATACCAACGATCTTCAAAAAGTTCAACAGAAGAAAGAAATTCATACAGATTTGGAACAACTTAAAATAAACAACTTTACCTAACCAGTAATTGCTTTGACCTTCATTTGTTCACTTATCATGTGCAATTCTAGTTTCCCTTCTTGTATTTAGTTATTATTTTACCTCTCGGGCCCCCAGCTCACCTCGACTCTCTCCGAGGGCTTAAGACTCAGTATGTGACAAGGCCAGAGTGACATCATGCAATATCGAATGCCGGCGGGAACGCTATCGGATTCCAAATCCCCACCCCAGCAGTGTGTGATGTGCCCCGAATCATAACGGGGCAACCGGGAAGGAGCAGTTGTTTGTGGGTCTAACGAGCGGGACTGAGAGAGGTGCTGAAGACACACACCGACATCTGATCCGCACGCGATAAATCACACCGCTGAAGTGCGTTTCAGCATGGAGGCCCTCAGGGGCCAAACATTTACACTCAGTGAAAGTCTGTTTGGGAGTTTAACAGGACAAGCCCATCTCTAAGTCTCAGTCTGACATTTGCTGTACTTCCTGTTGCTGTTAATGTGTGACACAGAGGTCAAATAAAAGTAATTAGCCAATTTAATCCACTTAGTTAAACTGTAGCTGCTATTTTAGAGTTGCCATCAAAGATTTGTATACAAATGCAAATGTAATTTCCTAATCATAATTTTTGTCTTGTTTTCCAATAGAAATATATTTACTTTTTTAAAAACAAGATCAATTCACTTGAAAAGCAAAATTCAAGACATACATTTTTTAACGTACATTTTTATTTAAAGTGACTTACAGTGCACATTACATTTGTATTTGTTTTATCAGTGAATCAAACCTATGATCTTGGTGTTGAAAGTGCAATTCAGAGAATATTTTAAAAATATATATATTGGTTTAAGATTCATTTTCTCTTTTTGTCTAGTTTTAAACACAAGGTTTATGCTTAAAACAAAAAAGAACAATCCTTTGATGATGGAATACGAAAAATAAATCAGGATATATTCTCTGACAGCAAGTAATATCTTACACAATTTTGCTTATCAGTTAAACTTAGAATTTCTTTGTTTAGATTTAGATTTTTTACTGGAAAAAATATGTACTTAATGTAATTTATTATCCAAATATTCTTGAATTTGAATCACTATAAGAATCTAGATTTCTCGACCTGTTTCCTGGTCCGTGTCTTTCCCGTTCGAAGCTTGATGTATCGCGCAATCAGTTCATTCCGTCCTGAAAAAAGAAACAGAGACAGTTCACAGTCAATGTGGAATTTTACTAGTGTAATGTGATGTACTTACAACAGAAACTCGATATTTATAGAGGACAAAACTGTAGGGCAGGACTTATTGATTTAATCATTGTTGATTAATATTGAAAAGTGACAGAATAGATGGATTGAGCCAGTAAATAATAAAATACATTTTAAAAATTGTATATATATATATATATATATATATGGAATATATTTTCTTTCACTTTGCTTTTTTATATCAATATGGTACATTTAGTTGTAAGTTTAAAATAAGTTAGATAAAAAAAGTAATCTAAAAGTAGTCAGAATACATTACCTAAAAAGAGTAATTTACTGTAATTACGTAACTAACTACAGTTTTCATCATGTAATCTGTAATCAGTAATGGACACACACACACACATATAATATCCCAAAATAAAATAAAAAATAAATAAATTACATAAACTAAGTTTTAAAAATGTACAAAATAGGTTAGATCTCCAAGATGTTTCAAGAAACCTACCTGCAAAGCTACAGTACTGTTAAAAGTTTTAGGCACTTGTGTAAAAATGCTGTAAAATGAGGATGCTGTCAAAAATAATGTCATAAATAGATTTTCTTTATCAATTAACTTCTATTTACTAAATTAAATCAACATTTGATTTGACCATCCTTTGCAGTTTTGCAGGTAGGTTTCTTGAAGCATCTTGGAGACGTTGCCACAGTTCTTCTGGATTTAGTCTGTCTCTGTATATATATATATATATATCTGTTTTTCTAACCTTGAGCCTGCAACTCATCTCATGTGATAAGCAGGTCACACATGACCTGTGTTTGTTGCAGGACTGATGTTGTTGAACACATGGTGGACTGAGGCATGAAGTGTGTTGACAGTGAGTTTGAGTAAGTACATAGCTAAAGTAAGAATGTTTACCGACACAAACACACGTCTTCATCGGCTGCAGTGGCATGATGGAGCAAGTCATTATGTGCACTGGGGAATTTATCCAACAGGATCCTGTGCTCGACGTAACTGCATTAGTAAATGTGAAAGCAAGGCTGTGAGATCTTATCGTTCAGGATTTTCGATCAGGCACAGTGATGCAAATCATACCGCCCTCCCCTACATGAGTGTTCATCTTTTTTGCAGCGATGCTTTTGCTGACAGACGGATCACGTTGGACGAGAAGGTAAAGGGAATGAAAGGGTCCCGACACAACACAGTCGACACACACCGCACGACTGATGTCCTGGCGTAGAGAGGAGCAGCAGCTGGTCTGTGTGTCAATGTTTATAGAATATGCCTTTACGCTTCCCATAAATCACTGGGCTCGTGCATCCGGCCAGACTCCGGTTACTAGTACTAGTACACACTAGTACAGAACCCCAAAATGTCCTCTTGCCCAACGAAAAACACCTGTTTTATGGAGAAAATGACCTTGTGATGCATGACATGACTTTGGAGTCACTAGTCATCCAGTAAGAGTATAAAGCTCTAAAATGATTGTGAGATCATTTGATGAGAAATGTTTGAGACATTACTGAGATCTCTTCTTAAAGAAGAGACCAGCATTTTTGACAGTCAATAAAAGTCGATGACGATGCCTGGCATGTTTTTAGCTTCAAGAGTTTCTCAAAGGCATCGTGTGAAATCACACTTTGAGCTACACACATGCACGCGCGCGCGCGTGTGTGTGTGTGTGTGTGTGTGTGTGTGAAGATTTTCCACAAACATATCTTCTAATGTCATCTTGATGACGACACATAGCAACGCCCTAAAACTACATAGAGTACCCTAGCAACGCATAGCTTTGTACTAAAAAGCTTTAACCACACTACTAACCGCATAGCAATGCACTTAAACCACACAGAGCCATCGCAACAACATGGAAACAACCTGGCAATGACCTGCAACAAGCAAACAACACTCATATTTACTTCAGCAAACAAAAATGTATTATAGCTCCATTTTATTTGTCGAAGCAACTCAAATACTCCGTCTGCTTCATGTACATTTAATACATGTGCGGAGCAGGAACATATAAGGTTTAAAACATGCTCAGTTCAGTTGAATGATAATGTTTAAATTCTTTAACTTTGTTGTTTTGCATTCATCTGCTTCTCCCATTTGCTCATTTTACATTGACTCTCACACTATATAGACTAATACAATCTGACACAACAATAGATTCTCAAACATTCATTACAATATATAGCCTACTGATAAATTTAACATTCGCTTCAATGGTATGAGATGACTGGATCCAAACAATACAACATGACAACTGTAGTCTGATTCGTGAATCAAAAACATACAGCCAATGTAGTCCAATGCATGAACTAATGACTGACTTATCAGTTTTTTTTTGTTGGTAATAAATAAAGCAATATTAGCCTACTAAATAAATCAGAAGAGTGTACAAAAATGCGCACTGTTTTTGTTTTATTGTGCTTTATGAACAGCTTTAGTCAAGAAAATAAGGCACACTAAAATCAAAAACAGAGTTATGTATTAGGCCCCTGTGAGGGGTCATTGTGTTCATGGGGCGGAGCTACAGAGGGGTCACCTGAAACCCTCTCACACACACACTGTCCACCCTGAGGGTCCGCAAGGGGCCAAAACAAAGCTGGTGTCACGCAAAAGCACAGCAGCTCCCACAACGACCTCATAAATCCATAACCTCCCACTCAACCTCTCTCTCTCTCTCTCTCTTTCTCCTCCTCTTCACATTCCAGTCATTCCTGATCTGTGAGTCCTTCAGTGTCTGCTCAATAAACAACTAATATACACACACACACACATTACAAGACAGGCCTATAGGAAAGAATATCAAAAATCATATATCTCAATTGTTTCTCCGAGACTATACAGAGAGCAAATGGAGACTTTCAGTGAAGTTTCATGCTTCTTAGATGTTTCTCCGGAGAAAATGACTCTCATTGCCTCATTCTGCACTGTCAGGTTCTCAAACATCTGGGAGAGAGACAGATAGAGAGACAGACAGAGAGAGAGAGGGCACATATGTGCAGCAGACGGTCTCCTGAGGGTCGGGACGCATGTCAACAAAGGGCACCTTTAGGATTAGTGAATGTGTAGTCAGAGCGAGATTTCACTGCAGACTGTGTGTTTGTGTGCATGTTCACACATATCTGTGCTCTGCTGCTGTCAATGAGTGTAACAAGCAAGATGAGCGAAGAAAATCACAGAAAGATTGACATTCTGCATACAAACATCCTACGAATGGATGTAAATAAAAGGCAAAATAAAATGAAAAGGCATTTGAATACATAAAAGATTAACATAAATAATCATTATATATATATATATATATATATACTCCAAATGAAAGAATAAAAAACAATAAGCTACAACTCGACGAGTGCAGTACGATTAACTTAAATGATTCGCTGGTTCTTTTTAGTGAATCAAAAACAATCAGCAAGACCAGTGTAGTCTGATTCATGAACAAATGACTCTTTTAACCTGGTTCTTTTAGGGAATCAAACATACAGTGTGACCAACTAAATGACTCATGCGTCTGCTAAATGCATAAATGTAAATGAAACAAAAACATAGGCTACAACTCAACAAGTGCAGTCCGATTCAAGAACAAATAACATATGTGACCCTGGAGCACAAAAGCAGTCTTAAGTCGCTGGGGTATCTTTGTAGCAATAGCCAAAAATACATTGTATGGGTTAAAATTATCGATTTTTCTTTTATGCCAAAAAATCATTAGTATATTAAGTAAAGATCATGTTCCATGAAGATATTTTGTAAATTTCTTACCGTAAATATATCAAAACTTCATTTTTGATTAGTAATATGCATTGCTAATAACTTCATTTGAACAGCTTTAAAGGCAAATTTCTCAATATTTAGATTTTTTTGCACCCTCAGATTCCAGATTTTCAAATAGTTGTATCTCAGCCAAATTTTGTCAGATCCTAACAAACCATACATCGATGGAAAGCTTATTTATTCAGCTTTCAGATGATGTATAGATCTCAATTTCAGAAAATTGACACTTAAGACTGGTTTTGTGGTCCAGGGTCACATATGAGCTATTCTTTTTAGTGAATAGAGACTAAATATTTTTAGTCAATAACAGCACATGTTTAATGTGCATCTGTTCACAAAAAGCAATCAAAATAACACACGTTGTGATCTCATGGAAAAGAGCTGCTCATATAACAAATAGGAACATAATATGGGTTTGGAAAGACATGAGGGTGAGTAAATGATGAAAGACAGACAGACAGACAGACATGCAAGACCTTTAAGACTAAGTAGTAACTCTCATATTCTTCCTTGAAGTGTCCGACTCAAATCACACAGAGTGAAAGCCGAGTTGGCCGGTGTGTGTGTCCTGCACTCATGACCTCTGAAGGGCCACGACCCCGCCGCGACCTCAGCAAAACAAAGAGAGAGAATAAGCAAAACACACTGACTCATTAGAGAGCTCAGACATAAACGAACCTCTAACGGGCCTGTGAAAAATCAAGCCTATGTGAGGGACGGGTGGCTTTTTCCATCTGTTTGACATGAGGCAGCTAATGAACGTCTGCATCAGTACGTCTCAATACAGCCACCGACTCCTGTGTGTCTGGAATAGTTGTTTCTGCAGTATATTGTCTGTTTACTGCACACAGCATGTGAATTTTCTGTGTCCATCTTTTAAAATGTATGTAAAATATACCATTTGGGAACTAATGTGTACACTTCAGGTATTAATAGGCAGCTTTTATGGGTATGTAAGTTGCAAAGATGTACCTTCTGAAAAGCCAACTACATCTGCCAAAATGTGCATTAAACACTGTATGGAAAGCTACAAACAATGCAATGCAACTGACTTAAATAAACCTGAAGTAACACTGACAATGATTTTCATTCTTGCTGCATTATTTCATAGGACTGCCAAATGTTAAGATATTTTATACACAAAACTGACTTCCCCACCACCAAATTTCTGCAGATTAGTAAATCTGCATGTTAAGATATTTTATAAACGTGACTGAACAAAAATGTTTTATCTCAAATTCCGTAGATTATGAGTACTAATCTGTGTGTGAACCTTACAAACAAATGTTTTTATTAATTTATTAATAATTATTTGTTTAATTAAGTAGTATATTTTTTTAACTTTTTTATTAATTTTATTAATATTTATATTATTTTCATGACAGTTCAGCATTTTGTCCATTCTCACTACTATATATCAGTTTTATTTATTTATTTTGTTTTATTTATTTATTAAACAAAGTGTATCACAGTTTCTATCTGATTAATAGTAATCAGAAATGTTTCTTGAGCAGCAAATCAGCATATTACAATGATTTCTGAAAGATCATATGACACAGACTGGAGTAATAATACTGAAAATTCAGGTTTGATCACAGAAATAAATTACATTTAACAATATATTCACATAGAAAATACTTCCTTTAAATTGTATTAATATTTTAAATATTAGTATTTTTACTGTATTTAATGAATGTAGTTTTGGTGAGCAGAAGAGATTTCAAAACGTTTAGTTTGATTTGATTTCATCAGAGTGAGCATGATGTGCATTTTTAGCCTAACAAATAAAATTAATTCATTCCAAAGTTGACTTTGCATCCTTACAGACCCACAACTTGTAGGCCAAAATGCAAAAATGTTATCCGTCGTACAGTCTGAAATGTGATTTCTCAGCCGCACACAGCTGGGGTTTCTCATTCTTCAGCATCCGTCCCATATTCCTCCACAAGTGCTGGTTTTTTCAACAGCTTCTGAACAGGTGGAGAAGCGCTCCATTATGTGGGTACTTATCTTGCGACGGGATGCTTGGGAGCCATTAAACCATGGCAAATGTATTTCCTTTCAGCGGCTGTGTGTAATTTTACGGGTCGGGAGAGTGAATGCATTACGGTACAGTGACGACCAAAGCCAAGAAATGTTTTCTTTGGCAAAGCCTGTTGAATTTTCAGCCAGCGCACCAAAAACCAAACAATCTAAGCGACGCTGGTGCGCTTAGCTGGGTAATAACTCACACACGTAACGGCCAGTGAGTTTCCACACAAACACACCGCAAATACCAGCAGAAGATGGTGGTGGAACCTCTGGAAAAGGGTCACGAGTGCATTGTGGGAATTCTTGTCATTCTTTAAGCACTCAGAACTGTAGATTGTCACTATTTGCGTGATTGTCTGAAATTGCTGGAGTCAAATGCAGCCATGAATGAAGCTCTATCTGATTTTTGCCAAACGCTGTTGGGTTGAGGTTTCTCTGAGCTCAAGATTTATAAAGCTGACCTCAGCAACACAGCAAAAATGGATAGAAGCGCAGAAATGTACCTTTAGGGTCAAAGTGAGTACGAGGACTAATTTTTACAGCCTTCATTGAATCTAGAATCATTCAAGCTTTTTGCACTGACCTTAACCCTGAGCTAACAACATCTTAAACCAGCAGTGTTTTAGACCAACAATATGTGACAAAAGTCATAAGCAGCACAGGTATATTTGTAGCAATAGCCAACAATACATAGTGTGGGTCAAAATGATCCATTTTTCTTTTATGCCAAAAATTATTAGGATATAATAAAGATCATGTTCCATGAAGATATTTTGTAAATTTCACAAACACTTTAGTATAGGGACCAATTCTCACTATTAACTAGTTACTTATTAGCATGCCCATTATTAATGCTTATAAAGTGCTTATAAAGCACATATTCTGCCTGACCATATACCTAAATTTAACAACTACCTTACTATTAATAAGCAGAAAATTAGGAGTTTATTGAGGCAAAAGTCATAGTTAATGGTTTGTTAATGGCGAAAATTGGACCTTAAAATAAAGTGTAACCAAAACGATTTCTTAATTTGTTATTTTTTTAACTACATTTTAAAAATTGTTAAAACAATAATAGAAAGATTTGTTAAAAAATTTTTTAGAATGAATAAATTTAATTATTAAAATGAGCTATGAATTTTCACTGCCATTCCTCCAGATAAAAGCACTTTTTATAGTAATGCAAGCCAATAGGACAAAAACATAACGAATACTCATGAAATATATAATAAAAATATATAACATAAATATAAAAAGCTTGATTTATTCAAAAGCTGGCTTTGTGGTATTAAAAAAATATTTAGTAAATATTTTAAAATAATTTTAAATATTATTTTAAAATATTATCATAAAATGCGTGTATATTAAAACTTTAATTTATTAATAATTAATTAATATATTAACATATTTATTAATAAATAATTAATCAATTAATTTAAAATAAATAATTACATATTACATATACATATACATATAAATAAATATTTAAAATTAATAATAAAAATGAAAATAAAGTGAAACCATCAAAGCAGTAACTATGACTTATAGGCGCACATCTTCTGAAGTCCTACGATAGATTTTTGTGAGTCCCAAATTTAAATGTTTTGAATGACATGAGATGAGTAAATAAATGGCAGTTTTCATTTTCTTGTGATCTGTTCCTTTAACAGCTTGACTGGTTGAGAGAGGTGATGAGTATTGATGGATAAGTGTGATGAGTGATTTGTCTGAGCTGATAGTGGCTGATACTGAACTCGATGTAATCCCAGTGTTAACACCATCAGGAGGGAGGCCTCTCTCTCTCTCTCTGTCTGTCTCTCTCTCCTCGTGTGCTGTAAACCCAGTCGTGTCTGTGTGCTTGAGGAGAGGCAGCTGGAGGTGAAGTGAAAGGCAACACACACACTCAACGGCGAGCAGAACGGCTTTTCGGGGTCGTGAGCGGGGGCCGCAGAAACAGGTGCAAACCGCATCGCTCCATCACCCCCCCTTTGTGTTTATTTGTCCCTCTCTGTCGCACATACTCAAAGGGTAAACGTCCATTCTCGTGTCGGGTTACACCCTCGCTGCCTTGAACTCGGGGCTCTGAACGCCCATGGCGTGCCATTCCGGACGCGCTTTGCCGCTCCCAAACTACCGGCCCCAACCCTCGTGGCCGATAGATCCACCCCAGATGCCCCCTTCTGCTCCCTACGACCCTCCCTCGCCACCTGCCTTAACCCTCTGCTGTGCTATTGACACGGCTTTATGAAGCTTTATAAAGTTTTACAGCTGATCGGAAGATGACAGACAGGCACATCCTCTCGCTTCTCTCCCAGCGCTCGGTCCATATCAAGCCGCGCCGGGCCATCATCAGGTCATTTCTTACCATCAACAGGTCTGGATCAGACAGACGGACATTTATAGTAAAAAACACACATTGACTGGGCTATTTATAGCAATGAATAAACAAGCTAGAGTTGCAAAACGAATTGAAATAAATCATTATCTTTGCAACAAAAAGCACTGTTTGCATCAAGAGCTGCTGTTTCTGTTGTATGCATTTTGAAATATGATTGATTGTGACCAAATTGTGCGGTTCAGGCTTGTGTTACGTTGTGTTGCGTTATGTTCTTGTATGTTCACGAAACTATTAAATGATTCAAAAGATTCCCTCAAAGTTTGTCTGACTGTACAGATATCAGTGATGTTAGATGGCTTGCAAGTAAATCACAAGATACTTCAGCAGAAACCTGAATTAAGAGGCATAGTTGACGCAATAAAGAAACTCAAACACAGCCTTGATAAATTGGTGAATATCGTTTTTGTTGGAAGTATGATAAATCAGTTTTTGTTTGTCCAATTGATTGCTTTGGAAACTCAACAGAAATGTGAATTTTCATTTTTATATTGTATATATTTTTATATTGTTTATATTTTTATATGTATATAATAGACAAGCAAATAAACAGTTTTACTACCTTAAACTATATATACTGTATGTATGTATGTTTGTACATATATATACTGTATATACACATGAAGGGTTCAGATGCAAAAGCCTCAAAGTGCCATCTGAAATTTTCTACTAAAATGAGCTCTTTTTTCAGGATCCTATATGTTTAGTTTCAGTTATTGCACTTTAATGCCAATGAAAAGAAACTATCCATTGCCATAAAAGTGAAATTACTGAACCTACACACAGGGGCCTGCCAAACATGCTCATTTTAGAAGAAAATTTCAGACAGCACTTCAGAACCCTTCATATATATATATATATATATATATATATATATGTACATATACATATGATATTATAATAATGGATAGTCAGTATGAAGTCATACAATAGTTTTGTGTGAGTAACATATGTTTGGGAAACCACATGAACATTTTTACTCTTCTGCTGCTAGTGGTGCTGAAATCACACGTCCAAGTCACTCATTGGCTGCAAAAGCAAATGTATAGAGGCAGAAGGGAAGAGGCATACCGTACATCTTGCCCTCATCGGAGAGAATGATCTTGCGTCGGCCGCAGGGCGGATAGATGGCCAGCGCCTCCTGAAAGCTCTGTTCGATGTCCGGACTCCACACGCCCTCCGCATCGTTCTCCAGAGGCTTGTCCAATCCCTCGCTCAGCTCCTCGCTAGCGCCCCCCGGAGAGGACGCTGATACCCACTCAGACGACAGGGTGGTGGTGGAGAGCAAAACGCCCTAGCAGATACTGATGGGCCGGCTGAGGCTCTGGAAACGGCCCTGGTTGGTAAATGACAGGCGTTTCCAGGTCTGAAACAGGGCAGGTGCTCAATCCTATGGAAGAGAGTAAGCTCAGTTAGAGTTGCATTGGATTAAATCAGACGATAAGAAAACACAGTAAAATAATCAGCAATTACATGCACTGGAACAGGTTGATTTGTTCATCGCACTCACAGTGGTTAAAATATAGCTAAAATTAATGCACATTTATAGCTTTTTAACTTTTAGATCAGTAGGTGGCACTGTCAACACATTTTTGTGATACTCTCATGGCCATATATTGATGATGCATAAAAAGATTTGTGTTAATAATTAAGATAATTCCTGGCTTCCTGTTTGGTGTCTTCGCAACTGGTGTTGAATGTTAAATATTCGCTAAGTAAATTTTGTGAGACGTGGTCTGAAGATTCACCATTTTCCCAATAAACCTTAACAAAGTTGCTTGTGTGATAACGCTTCCTCCAATGAAAAAAAAAAAATCTCCTGTTGCTCTCTCACATCAAAATAAACCCACATTTAGAACTGTTTTGAACTGCTTTCACTTGTAAATCATGCTTGATTTGTGCATATTTCTCTCCTGATTCAGATAAGACTTTAATGATGCTTAAAAGGCTTTAATGATGGATTTGTTTCTTACAAACACACAGGTTTTCACTTCACCAGACATTAATTGTTGGACTGGAGTGGTGTGGATTATTGTGATGTTTTTATCAGCTGTTTGGACTCTCATTCTGACGGCACCCATTCACATCCATTGGTGAGCATGTGATGTAATGCTACATTTCTCCAAATCTGATGAAGAAACAAATTCATCTACATCTTGGATGAACTAAGGGTGAGTAAGTTTTAAGCAAATATTCATTTTTGGGTGAACTATTCCTTTGTGAACCATTCAATGGAAAAACACACTATTTGCTATTACATCACCCAGATTAGCCACTGCTATTGCAGATGTTGCTATATTGAGTTGTAGCACAGCGATGTTATCGGCAGGGTTCCAGATGGGTATCATCACAGCGTGAGTGAGAAGACCCCCAGTCATCACAACGCTCCCCAGACTCCATAATCCTACTTGGAAAAAGCGCCTTGGTTCCGAAATCACATTAGGAGGAGACACAGAGTGACAACGCGTCTGCAGACACGTAACCGCAATGAGAAGCGGCTTGCAGCCAGAGAGGGCTATTTTAAGAGGTCTGCCTCAAACGGACCTGATCAGGGGTCCCTCAAAACAAAACACACACTCTTTGCTATTCAAGCTTCAGACTTTATGAGTTCATAAGAACACAACTTAAGGAGAAATCAATGCAAATGATTAGTATTACACACAAATGTATGTTTTCTGCTGGAATTCTGGGAATTGTGGTGTTTGCGAGAGTGTGTACAGGAAGATTAGAGCCACTTAGCAACAGTGCGTCATGCTCGTGTCTGACTCAATCACCCCGTTTTCCTCTGAGCTCGACTTCCTGTACAAAAGTCACAGATCAAACCAAACGCCCTTGTGTTTCTTAATGAAACTAATGCTTGATGCAGAACTGAGTCCAAAAACAAATTATTGCACCATTTCACGTCTACACACTTTTTAGAAAGTGTGTAAACATGTGAAACAGAGTCACTGCATGCATTTATAAAGTGCATATAAAATGCTAATAACTACAAAAAAAACTCGACTGTATTTACATGAGAAGTTTATTTTGTCAATGTAAACTGGCATATGTAAAGCCAAAATGGAGAAAAAATGTGCAGACCAAAGAGTCAGTGTTATTTTAGAATTGTTTATATACTATTATAGTATTTATTAATATCTTGAATGAGCTTTTATTTTTAGATTTTTAGATTTCATACAAGTTTTCAGTTTTAATAATTTTGTTATAAGCTTTTGGCATTATTTTTTCTAAAAATATTTCTATTAAGTTTTAATTTTTATTTTAAAAACATTAATTTTATTTAAGTTAGTTTGCCGAGGCAAAATTTCTCATTTTCATTGATGTTTAGGTATTTCATGTTATTTATTTATTTTCATCCATTCAGATTTATGTTAATTACTTAACATGATTTTTAATAGTTTTAGTCAACACTAACAGTACCAGCACTTTCTGAAAATCTAAAAATGTAGCTTCACACAGATTTTATTTTTATATTTTCAGTTTTAATTCAGGTTTTCCGTTTTAATAATTTTGTTATGTGCTTTTGGCATTATTATTTTTTCTAGAAATATTTCAAATAAGTTTTTTTTTTTTTTAACTTTAACTTTATTTGAGTTAGTTGCCAAGGTAACATTTCTAATTTCATTTCTAAATAAGTATTTCATGTAATATTTATGTATGTATTTTATTTTATTCAGATTTATTTTAATTACCTAACATGATTTTTAATAGTTTTATTCAAAACTAACAATACCGGCACTTTCTGAATTTAATTTTATTTATTTTTTTGCTGGACATTACATTTTTTGCTGTTGTTGCCATTTTATGCACCATGCATTAAAGTGATTTTTCCATGTTTAAAATATTTTTTAGGTTTTTATATTGTGGCTAAGAAAACCCCTTAACTGTGGCAAAATCACAAAACCCTTGGTGGGTTATTGCTTTAGTTTATCACTTGTTTATATGTATTTATATATGCACACAACAGTAAAGGTTTTAGGGAAAATGAAAGGGATAGTTTATCCAAAAATGTAGATAATGATATCAGTTATTCATCCTCATGTTGTTCCAAACCTTTATGATTGTCTTTCCCCTGTGGAGAACAGAAGAAACAAACGACATTGAGAAATGTCTTTTTTATTTATTTATTTTTTATTTTTTTGTCTATTCAATGAAAGCTAATAGGGGTTCAATGTTTTTTGGTTCCCAGTGTTCTTTAAAATATCTTCTTTGTGTTCCGCAGAAGAAAGAAAGTCATACAGGCTTGGTAAAAACATGAGGCTGAGTAAATGACTACATAAAACCTCTCTAGTTGTACACTCACACAAAGACACACATAGATATACAGTACATTCACATGTGTGGGTAACTCACATACAATTCAAACACACGCCATATAAACAAACATAAACACACATAGACACACAACAAAATCCACTTTAATCAGAGCTGGAATGTAAAGCTGAGAGTCGCTGTGAACCTACACACACACACACACACATGCGCTCGTGTGGGATATTAGCTATGGGCCGTTCATTAATTTAAAGCTCATATTGTTTAACAGTGGTGTTGTAGCCACAGGGGCTGGTCGGCTCTGATCAAGAGTTCCTGACACGCAGCGAGTGTCTCGTTAAGAGCATCTCTAATAACGCTGTGTTAACGTGATAATAGCACTAAAACAACACAAGTGCCTTTAAGATTAAATGTGGCTAACGCTGCAGCAATGCAAATACAACATTATTTTAATGGTAAAAATGCATATATGTTACAGATTTACTGCAATAAACAAATGTACAATGGCGCTACCACAGTTTCTCAGAGAGTACCGTGGCATATGTTAAAGTATTACCATTGCTATACCATGGTCCCACCAAAAGGTAGTAACACAGTACTTCTTGTTGGCTATTATTAATATCTATTATCAATTAGCTCTGCAATACACAAATGATAAAAAGTCTCTTTCATATGTTTGTGTTGTACATGAGCTGTTGAAATCCAGGATTAACTTTGAGAAGCTGCTTTGTGTGTTTAACTTAGGCACAATTCCTAATCTCAGTAACGCAATACACACATGAAAGCAGATATTCACACACTTACACACACACACACACACACATGCAGACAGCCTGCTGTGTGTGTTGGTTTTTGAATAAGACACAGTGATTTCAGTCAGACACATGACATACTGTCAGATCAAATCTAGAGCGTTCTATGGCAACATCCTACAATCAAACCTTCCCCATTTGCTTTAAGGGGAGACACTGCAGGCAAAAACACTGTTTTTTTATGCACCTGTCAATTTTGAGATTTTGGGCTTTTTGGTTTTTCATAAAGTGTTTTTTCAGACTAGTAGAACGAAAACATCCAAAAGACACTGTTAAGTGTTTCTTTTATAGCACTTTATCTATTTGTGTCAATAGATTTCAATTACAATACATATTTTTAAAGGCCGTTTTCTCAAAATGAGTTTTTTCTCCTACACTGAGCCATAAATCTCCACTTCAGTAGCACTTACACACACCAAACTTTACATTTTTATTCCTGTCTATATCCTGAAGGTTTTACAGAGGATTTGTTCATATATAATTTGCTTGATTATATACAACATTTTAATCGCCCAAAATTGTCAAAATATAGTGTTTTCTGTCTGTTTTAAGTATTTTCTGAATTATGGAGGGACAAAATGAGATACCCAAAATTCCCTCTGTAAAAACTTTTGATTATAATATGTCAAAAAAATTAAACAAGAATTTTGAAACTGACTTCATCCAGTGTTTAGATTTTTGTACTAGAAATGTATGCAAATTAGTGCATATTTCATTAAATAATGCCTCATTTGCATATTTAAACCTAACATTTTAGAAAACTTGTAATACAAAAAATGTTTGCAATTATCAATGTAATCAATCAACTAGGTAAGTAAGGCGATAACTATTAGTTAATTTTTTTACCCTATTCACCTGCAGTGTCTCGCTTAACTGAGAAAAACACAAACACTGATCACAACACGACACAATACAGAAGTTTGTTTCCACCATGGAATTAAAAAAAAAAAAATTCACATGTGAAAAAAAAGTTTGTCAATGTCAAAAAGTGGGCAGATGTAAACAAAGTTAGTTGTTTCCTCAAAATTGTGAGTTTACATCTGGAAATTATGAGTTTATTTTTTGCCAAAAATGTATATCTTGTAATTCTTTGTTTATATTGTGCAATTTTGAGTTTATATCTCATAATTTCGAGTTTATGTTATGCAATTCTGAGTTTATTTTGTGTAATTCTGAGTTTATATCTTACCATTCTGTTTATATCTCATAATTTTGGGTTTATATCTCATAATTCTGAGTTTATAATGCAAAATTCTGGGTTTATATCTAGCAATTCTGAGTTTATTTTGCAATTCAGAGTTTGTATTTTGCTATTCTCATTTTATATCTTGTAATTCTTTGTTTATATTGTGAAATTATAGAAATAAGAAATACATTTCTCGTAATTTAAGTAAGTAATCACATAATTTTGGGTTTATATCTCACAATTCCGAGTTCATAACTCACAATTCTGAGTTCATATCTTGCAATTCTGTTTGCAAGATATGACTTGGCTTTATATCTCAAAATTCAGAGTTAGTATCTATCTGGGTTTAAATTTCACAATTCTGAGTTTGGATCGCACAATTCTGATTTTATTTCCTATGAATTGTAATAAAAGTCAAAATTGTGATATATTAACTCTATAAATATACACGTGACGTTAGAAGGTAAAACCTTTGTGTTACTCAATAATCAAGGTAAAAACAAAACGGAAAAAGGCAGCAAACTGAACTCTATAGAAGAAAACAGAGCCCAAGTGTGAAGACGCTCCAACTAACCGCCACATTACGGAGCTCTAATGAAACCTTCACACAGATTTAATAACGTTTCCCTGATGCTTTTTATTAAAATAACACAATATCCCTTCCCCCTCCCTTCCTCCCGCGCCGCAGAAAGCAGGTGGGCACCGGCCCCATTCCACCTGTTGTTCCAGTAGAATATTCCGTCCCCCGGGACGCAGAACACGCAGGGCACTGACTCCTCACCCCAACACTCAAAATATTTACCCATGAGACCAGCTGACATAGAGCGGACCACTGCGCTTCAAATTGCCATTTTGATCTGTTTAGACTGACTTTGTATCATTCATTTGTCAACTAACTGACCCTGTTTCACAGACCGTGATGACATGTTTACACCGTTATTAACAACATAAATCTACACTGCAAAAAAAAAAATTGCAAAGTCATAAATAAAGATTATATTTTACAAGAAAATATTTTCTATATTCTACCTTTTATTCAATGTGTTACATAATTGTTTGTGAAATTGAAATATTTTCTTTTGTTATTGAAGCAAATTAAAAAATGCAAAAATTATATTTGTTGTCATTTCCATTCACTACTATGGACATTTAACACTTCTGAGAACCTTGGAAAAGTGTGGCTAGTAAATTAATTTATTAATTAATTAATTTTAGAACTTTAAAGATTTATATTATTAAACATTAAATTTGTTTATAAATGCAAATTGTGCATCTTGACAAAACCAACATTTGAATAAAGGAAAAACAACATTAACTGAACACCTTCAATAGTGTTTAAACGCATCCCATGATGAACTTCATGTAGTCAGCTGACGAATGTCTAGATATCAAATATATATAGTTTTATCACTTTATTGTTATTCAAACATGTGAAAAAATAGTCAGAAAAAAAGGGTGTGCAAACCTTTGACTTGTAGTGTAAACAAACAAACAAATAGTCTGTAAAACTCAAAGCACATAAAGTGAAAACCTGCACATTAAAATAAGAAAATAATTTGTAATTTTGAAATTAATAACAGTAATATTTAATAGCAATGGTCTGGCTAAAGACATACATAAATGAACACTGGATTAAAATAATTCAAAAATATTATTTTATATAGCCCAATACTATTAATTATTGTTGTTATTTTTATCTTAAAACAAAACAGACAAGAAAATCGATAATGATAATAATAATGTTTCCACAATTATTAAGTAGACACTTTCATTGTATTATTATACAATTTTTGTATTATACACATTTTTCAAACGTATTAAATTGGTTTATATGAAGGAAAACACCTGCAGACATTTGTAACAATTTACAGGATCAACCCAAAATGTAAGTTTCTAATCGCGATAATTTGCGCAATAATTAACGAACTGATACGCGACACACGCTCGCGCCGAGCACCGCGCGGCTATGACGCGATTAAAGTTCCTCAGAAAGTTTCCGGCCGTTACGCAGGAAGTCGCTCCGGTGGAGCAGGAAAAAAAGAACGCGGGAATTCGGAAAAAATTCCAACAATTCCAAATATTCCATTGTTACATCACATTTCGTCATCACGTGTCAGAATATCCACTTCGTTTCGCGGCTATTCTGAAATATCGTTATGTGAGGAGAAGATCTGTACAGCTCTACAAGTTCTTGTAGCTACTTTACATAAAGATTTAGATTTTTAAATAACTGTACAAACACATGCCACTATGAAATATGTAAATAAATACATTTCTTACCTGTCAGAAGGAACAGTAGGGAAAATGAAGTGTTTTGGGGGTAAAATCTGCCTGAGTGACTGGAAGCGCGCGAGGAAGGCTGGAATTTCAGGAATTGGCTGCAGTATAACGTGAGGAGCGGACAGGAGGGAGGGAGGAGGGAGGGAGGGAGGTGTGAGGGGAGGTCCCGGGTTTGAAAAGGAAAAAGGAGCAGTCTTGGTGTGGAGAGAAAAGGAAATAAGCCCGGATCCAGAGGGATTCACATTGTTCTGGTCAGTATGAGAGACAGCTGTGTCCTAAAAGTCCTGGAAAAGAATCCTGAAACAGTGTCAAGACCCCTCACACTTTCTTTGTATTAAGTAGTATCTAAAATAATAATATAAAGACATTTCACATATATTAAAAGGTATTTATATCTACTTAATGTGTTAAGAAATAAACAAAAATATGGTATATACTGTATGTGTGTGCACTGTAAAAAGTGATAAGTTGACTTAACTTAAAAAAATTGAGGAAACTCGTTGCCTTAAAATTAAGTAAATAATAAATAAATAAATAAATAAAGTTAAGTGAACTTGATAATTCACTTAATTTATTTTTAATTATTATTTACTTAATTTTAAGCCAACAGGTTTCCTCAATTTTTTTTTTTTGATTAAGTCAACTTATCACTTTTTACAGTGTGTGTGTGTGTGTGTGTTTATTTAAATGTATATATATGTACATGGTCCTGTAAATAGTATTCATTTGAACTAATTTATTATGTTTAGAAAATGTGAGACATTTATATATATATATATATATATATATATATATATATATATATATATGTATGTGTATATATATATATAGTTACTTGTTTATAATGTTACTCGTTTTACTTTGAAGTACCATGTATAATTGCTTTACTACTAATTACTGCTAACACTGCTTGTCTTTTTAGGGGTAAACACTCATTTGGAGAATTGCAGAAAAGTACAGTCATGATATCAGATGGTATTTTGATATATACCATGGTACTCAATTAATGCCAAATTCATATATTAAGATATTTACACTACTCCTAGGACTTTAAAAAAAAAAAAAAACATGGAAAAGCTGTTTTTGTTTGGAAAGTGTCCATATTTGGTGTTAAAGCAGTAGGAAAACCTTTTTTGTTTTCCACACTTATGTTTTCTCAGATCAGACATTTGTTTGGCTCCAAAACAGATTTTGGAGCCCTCTACAGGACACAAACAAACCTGCACCTAAAATCCAAAGGTTAGGAGGCTTTGGAGAAACATCTGAATCTAATGCTCATGGGACATTGTGTGCAGACAGATGCCTGTAACATCCAGCTAACAAAGTATATGAAGGTGACGCCACATCCAAGACTCTAGAGCTGAGCTCTAACACAACACATGAATTTAGGTGATCTGGCAAAGGCTACTCAGAAGAAAATAATCCAGATAAAATCTTATTAAACACTGTTTATTAAGCACACTTACAAAAATCAAGTTCAAAGTAACTCTAGTGGTGTTCCTGTAATGCACTCAAGACAGAGAACAAACTCCAACTTAGTTCTGGTTTCGGTCAAGAACCTTTTCTGTAATAATAATTCTAGAACAGTTCCGATCCTGCAGTCCCAAGATTCTAGATTTTCCCCCGTTTTTAAACACAGAACCAAACTTCATTCAGTCACAGTGGTGGCGTTTCCTCGGAAACCCGAAGCGGTCGACGGTCTCGAGTCTGTAACGTACTACGATAAATAGACTATGACAAACTAACAACATAATTTTGACTTTAAGTGAAACATATAAAGTTTTACAGAGGAAGTCATAAAGGTCTTATTATTTCTAGAAAGAATATAAATTAATTTATAGCCTCCTGTTTCAGAAGAAGTTGTACTCTATCTCTTAAAAATGTTTGAAATAACTGTGCATGGCCGCTTCTGTTATGGGTTTCAATAAAGTCATTTAAGGTCCGTGTGGTTTGGGGAACTAGAATGGACTGTACAGTGTTTTCCATTGCCTCTGGTCCTCAGGTCCTGTCGGGTCGCTGTATCCCATCCTGCTGGTCTGTTTTGGGTCAGACGATCTGGTGAGAGCGAGTCTAACATACACATGCTACATGGCTAGTTTTCATTTTTTGGACAGGAATTTCATCTTGTGTCCTAAGAGAAAAGAGAGAGGAAAGAGAAATGCTCAGAATCCCACTCAAACACAAAATCTTTATTTCCTTCACAAATACTGGTTCATCAGACTAAGGCTGTTCAGAATGGAATAGCAAAGTGTATACTGTATACTTTTTTTTTTTCTTTGCTGAAAAATAAAGCTATTTTGCATTTTTAGTCCCATTTTTTCTATTCAAGATCATGGTAGATATTGCTTCCAGTTTTGCATTGTGGGATAGTATTTGTGCTATATGCAAAATAAAATAAAACATATAAATTTAAAGTTTATTTTATTATATAACCAAAAACTATATTTCATATTAATGCAATATACTTAATATATATATTTTAATATTAAAATAATTATAATATTTTAAGTATATTATTTTATATATCAAAGAATAAATATTTTATTAAATATTTAATCGTTAAATAAATAATTAAATACATAAATAAATGCATAAATATTTATTTATTTATTTACAGCACGTCCCGACAACCATAACCCTGAAAATGAAATGTGGAGGAAATAAATGAATGAATTAATTAATATTAATTTTTTATTCATGCATTTATTTGTTTTAATTATTTAATTATGTACTTAATTTATTTATATATTTCAATATTTATTTAATTTTGAGTAATTTCGCCCTCCATATTTATATGTTTATTTTAATTTATATTATTTGTATTTTTCATAGAGCAATATGTGGAATACTATATCCCAAAATACAAAGCAGTAAATAACTGGCATAAAATGATATATAATAATTATATAAAATATATATTTATTAATTTACCATATGCTATTATATAATCAAAATATCATATTTTCCAATAATAAAATATACTTAATATAATATTTTAAGAATATACAATATTTTAAGAATAATGTTAATTTCCAGCCAGACTGATCAGGATATTCTATATATACAGAAGATATGCATATACAGCAGAAACATCATGTCATTCCAAACATGCTCTAATTCTTTGATTTGAGTCTTTAATTAGATCTGCAGGTGAAACATTACCTAAACCTTTGAGGAACTTGTTGACGCCTCTGTTCTCACTGCCTGGCAGAGAATCGAGGTAATCCTGAGCCCTCACCTCAAACAAACCTGTTCAAAAACACAGTATGGCTGTTAAACACTATACTTTAGAGACAACACAGTTTCAAAACAAAATAAATTCTCACATATAAATTGTATTTCCCAAGATTCATAACCATTCAAACCTTTTAGGCCCTGCCTCCGAAACTCTCTTTCCTGCACGAACCCCGCAAACATCTGCGTCTCCATGAAGACCTCCAGGAATCTCCGCAGGCTCTTGGAGGACACGGCCTTACGGAAGGCCTCGCGCTGGAAGGATGAGGGAGTCGGAGAGGAGGAAGACGAGGCGGAGGATTCTTCATCACGGTCGCTGCCGCCCATAAAGAGTGAGTAATGACCCACGATCTCCACGAAGAACCGCACAAACACCTCTGACACCACGCTGCTCAGAGAACTGGGCTCTAATGAGAAAAATTCCAAAAAGTGACTAGTGCGTTAAAAGAAAAACTGGGGAAAAAATAAAATAAATAAAAATAATAATAATAAATAAATAAATATATATATTTATATATATATATATATATATATATTTTTTTTTATTTTTTTTTTTTTTTTATTATTATTATTATTTTTTTAATATTTGACTGCTTTTGTTGTTTTGACCATTACAGTTATCTAAACTATAACGGAAAAATCAAAAATCAAATAAAAAAAAAAATCAAATCACTGCTCCTTTAAATAAGTTAACTGAAATAACATAAACCTGAAATAAAATAAAAAATAAAATCGTCTTTTTATTTCACCTAGATGCTAAGACAATATTTTTAATTTAGTTAACTTGATGCACTAAAATAACTTAAAACTAACATTTTAAATGAAAAAATCTAAAAATTTGTTTTTGGAAAGTTTGAAAAAACTGATTCAATTAATACTGATTTAAACTCTAACAGTATCTAAATGATACTAAAATAATGCTGTTGTTAAGTGCATTAAACATTGATACATGTATATCATTTGAAAAATCGTCTTTAACACTTTACTTATAGCCTTTATGCGTTATAAAGGTATTCATAATGTACATTGTAATGCATTATATCTTTTCATAACTGTAACCAAAATTAAAATGCATTATAATATTTGAAGATAGGTTTGTTATATGTTTTTACGCATTAAGGCGAGACACCCCAGGTGAATGTGGTAAAAAAAATTAATTAAAAAAAACTACATTACAAGGAATAATAAATGCATTAAAATTACTTTTACTTTTATAATGCATTATATTTATAGGATTTAAATAAAGTGTTACCAACTTTCTTATTTTGTGAAAAAAGCACGTGATGGAATGCTTTTATTGATATTTTGAACTCAGCATCATCAAATGAGCTAATATTAGGCCTTTTTTTGCAAATCAGCAGACATTTTTTCCGAGCTGGAGGGCTTTGTTATCTTTCTAACCCCTGAATATAAGAGATCGGACAGGAATTTACCGCTAGGATTATCTGCCACGTCACACGCCAGCTCCTTCCTCCGTTCTAGAACGTGTTCAAGAGCGGCCTGGAGTTTGTGAGGCAGAATCGAATCCTCATCATCCATCTGAAACAGGAAACACAAACACAGATTTGTTTTGTTTCATCATCAAAATGCAAAACCAGCCTAAATAAAAGACCAAAACTACTCGAGTACCGTACCTGTCGCAGGAAACGACTGTTGCCAAGGTCGACCACCAGGACCTGAAAGAGAGCAGAGGATACAGTGATGTTATTTCCTCCTGTATTGGCGATCTCAGCCTTTTCCCCTATCGCAGTTATTGTGAAGAGGTCAGAGGTCAGGGCCGCCCACCTGAACGGGAAGTGCTCAGAGAGAAATATTAGAAATGTGTCTGCCCTCTGATCTTCTCTGTAAAAGAGCCCAATCCAGTTCTTTTGTCCATCCATAAATGTATATAGAATATTAACACCACATCCTAGATTTTATTGGCCTCGTTTCCTTCCCACATTAGTCATAATGAGGTGTAACATTCAAGAGGTCACAGGTCAAACAGCTGAAAATAACTTTGGAGATATCCTCTGGCTATGTTCCTACCATATCCACTGTTTTACTTTAGTATGCAGTATGCAGTGTGCAACCAGAGAACTGCACTGAATGCTCTATCCCACAATGCAACGCAATTCCAATCTGTTAAAAACAAACAAAACTGTTAAAGAATGCTAAATATGTATTTCTGGCATTTATTTTCTTTAAATGTACAACATAAGTGAAACGCTTATTATTGCACACTGCATACCAAAGTTATCATTGTAAATTAAAATGAGGACAAAAACTGACAAAATAATAAATAAAAAATAAATAAAGTTGTTAACTGAAATATATATATATATATATATATATATATATATATTTTTTTTTTTTTTAATTTAAACTAAAATAAAATACCTTGTTATGACTCTGAAACTCACTATAAAAATATATAAATAAAAAATAAACATGACTGTAATTTATTTCATTATAACGAATAAAAAAAATAATTAAATCAGTTCTTTTCTACATATTCTATCAGTATGATTCATTCATTCGGACAGTTCACTCACGCATTGAAGCGTTTGCAGCATTTTCTCACATCAATATACAAATAGGATAATAAGGACATATTCTTAATTCTCTATTTATCCCTTAATATAAAAAGTACAACTAAAATAAACTATACTGTACAGAAAAACTAAAACTTTAAAAAAAAAAAAAAAAAAAAAAAAACATACTATTAAATATCACACTTACTATTAAAAAAGAATGCAGTATACAGTACATACTGCATAATAAGTACATTTTGTAATATATATATATATATATATATGTAAATATCACTCTTACATACTGACATACTGCAGAAATTGTGTATTATTGTATACATTTCTGGTGTCTCACCTCCTCTAGCGGCAGCTCTTTGAGACGGGCCAGAGAGCTGGAGAGCAGCCCGACTATGAAGGGGGTTGGCGTACAGACGATGTCCATCATGGACGGCGGCAGAACCGGGATGTACGTGTGCTGCCAGGTGAACGGGTACAGCAGAGCCACCATGGCATGACAACATTTAGAGAGGGTGCTAAAGGGAAAGACATATCAACATGACTGTGCTGACATATTTACACCAGCAGATGGCAGCAAACAAGAATCAATCAGAGCTGCTTGCTAAAGCAGACATCAGTTTTACTATTGCTCATTCTTTCAATACCTTGTAAATGCTGTAGAAATGAAATAATACAATAAATAATACAGGATATTTTGTATAAAAAGCAGGACAATTATGATTTTTGCATTGTGACATTTCATTGAGCACATTTTTCTCTCCAAATGTTCATTACCGTACTGCAAAAAAGAGAATATTTTAATAAAATAAATAATAATAACAATAATAATTATATTGAAATGTTTTTATTACTATGAAGTTATCATTATAATAAGAAAATATTTAATCTGAAATTGAGAGGATATTGGCAAATATAAGCAAAATTAATAAGAAAATATTTCTTATTTTTCTCTTTTGACTCATTAAGTCCCCCATTATAAACATAAATGTATTTTGTATTTTTCCATTAGCAGTTTGGAAATAACAACAACAAGAACAATAAGAACAATCAACAATGTTTATTATCAGTCTATTGCTGTTTAAAAAAAAATTTTTTATTCAAATAAATATAAAATAAAAATAATCCAATGTTATTATTCAACATTGTTTAAAATAAATAATAACAGTAATAATAACAATGAAAATCAATCATTATTATCAGTTTATGATTTTAATTAAAAAAAAAAAAGTATAACATTTTTAGTGCAGTGTGATTAATAATCATTTTCACTTGTTTTTACTGAATGCATTATTTTATTTCTTATTTTCTAACAGCCATTTTTGTTCCGTAGAAGAGCTGTTTCATCCACTAAAAGCTCAATCTGTATTCATTAGGACGCAGATTTCTTCTCTTATTTGCGAGACGACACATAATACGATTCTTGTGTCAGTGATCTCTTTCTGTGTCCATCGAGATTTATTTCGCCGGCTCATCTTGCTCAACACTGTCACAAATCATCTTTTTAGGGAGGATGCCGGTTTGATGATCCCTAAGAAGGGACCCGGCTCTCATTACAGACCCAGAACATCATGTGAGCGCTAGTCTCTCTTTTTCCGTAGAAAATAACATTGGGGTTGACTTTTGTTCCCAAGGCGACTATATAACACAACAGCATTTTTTCCATATCTGTCTTGAGCTGTGAAAAACAGTTCCACAAGCCGCACTTTTTCCCTTCTTGCGTGTCATATCTTTTCATTTTTCCCTTGTCCTCTTTTGGGTTCATGCACAAACACATGTGTGCCGTTCTTAATGCGAACAAACCCCAGTTTGACACACTACAGTCAGTGATCCATACGTTTATCATGTATACTTTTAACTTATGAATGCTGATAGAGACCATTCACACAAGTGAACATCCAGAACAAGCACCGCCTATTCACCTGTCAATCAACCTCTGCATTAAAAAAAGGGTTCTAAACATGGCTGTATTGCTGGAAGAGATACCTCAGACAGTATTGGGCAGGTGTAAAGGGGTCGTACCTGAGTTTATCTGCGGTGAAGATGACCCTTCGCTCCAGCAGAAGAGAAGCAAACACCCGCAGAAGCAGACGCAAGCTCAGAGAGGAAAACAAACACTCGAAATCCACATGCTCCAGACGGGAATCTGAAGGCCGACATAATTCTATCACCTACGGAAAGAGAAAGAGAGAGAAACGGAATTAGCTTTGAGACTTAAACTCGTTTGTGAAGTTGAAACGTTCACCGTAGAATTCCAGAAGTTATTCTCAGCCCCTTCCAAGGCCTTTTATATACTGACCTCTGTTCCTGAACCCGGCAGAAAGTTCTTAATGCTGATGGTTCTGCCCGGCGCTGGGAACGGAGCCTCCATAATTCCTCTCATAAACGGCTGGACCAGTGCGGGGGAAATGGCTCGTCGCTTCTCTACCTCATCCAGGATCTGCATCAGACGGACATCAGCATACACGTCATGCATGATCTGTTTAATGTCACCACGATTTTGATGTCGTGAATCTACAGTTTTTTAAATCACTTTTCCATTTTATTATTTTACTATAAGTTTTATTATATAAGTTCAAAACAAATAAATATAATAATACCAATGAGAATAACAGTAATTATTGTCAGTTTATCATTCTATTATAAATATTTGTAATTAAATTTTAGCCCACCACCCATACATTATTCAACATAATTCTAAATAAATAAAATAACAAAAAATAAACAACAATAATAATAATAATAAAAACATTTATTTTTATCATTGTAATAAAAAACAAATTAATTAAAATAAAACAAAAGCAAACTAAAAGCCAAATGATCAAAAAAAAAAAAAAACAAGCATTTAGAATACAAGCAATAAAATAAAATAAAATGCATAATAAGCATGTCTTTAGGGTAAGAGGCCCTACAGGCAGTAACGGCTATGGCTTGAATAGAATAGAATAGAATAGAATAGAATAGAATAGAATAGAATAGAATAGAATAGAATAGAATAGAATAGAATAGATGAAAGCACCAACACAGAGAAGCATAAAATAAAATAAAATTAAATAAAATTAAATTAAATTAAATTAAATTAAATTAAATTAAATTAAATTAAATTAAATTAAATTAAATTAAATTAAATTAAATTAAATTAAATTAAATTAAATAATAAAATAATAATAAAATAAAATAAAATAAAATAAAATAAAATAAAATAAAATAAAATAAAATAAAATAAAATAAAATAAAATAAAATAATTAAATTAAAAATAAGTATGTCTTTAGGATAACGCCTAAGGCTTATCAAATACCATTAAAACTAAACTAAACTAAACTGAAATAAAATAAAATAGATGAAAGCACCAACACAGAGAAGCATAAAATAAATAAAAAAATAAAAAAATAAGCATGTCTTTAGGATAACGCCTATCAAATACCACTAAAACTAAACTAAACTAAAATAAACTAAACTAAACTAAACTAAAATAAACTAAAATAAAATAGATGAAAGCACCAACACAGAGAAGCACAAGATAACAGATGGCACATTGAACTTGATTAAATGCTTAAAGGTAAAATGAAATACCTTAGAGAACAGATCAAAACATCCCAGTCTGCTCACAATGCAGTACACTTCAGGTAGACGCCTCCCTTTGCCGCTGGGCTATAAACACAGACACACACACGACTGATGAGACTCCCAAAAAATGAATTTAAAATACAAAATAACATTTATTTCTAACTGCTTACTAGAAGTCACTTAAATGCAACCTAATGAGGTCACATATGACAATGTGGCATTTAAAAAAAAAACAATAGGCAGCATATATTGTGCAGTATTGAGTAAAAAGTTACTTAATTTTGAAGCCCATTAATATCTCATACATGTTTTGTAATAAATGTCTAGCCTGTGGTAAATGTACTCTACATTATTTAGAATGAATGTTTTCTTGCAAAATGAAAAATAAAGAGCAGCTCACCAGTAAACGTCGACAGTAGCCAAATCTTCGGCTCCCATCTTCTCCGGTTAAGACGAACGAGAATGTTTCACTATAAAGAACATATTCAGTTCCAATGAGCAAATGATTCCCAAACAGCACAAAAAGCATCTATTTCAGCAAATAACAACAAATGTGCTTCTAATAATTATCGAGGTTGCTTTTGCAAGGCTGTAAACCATGTGGAGTCGATACCTGGGGAAATTGTCCACAGGTGCCCAGTCTTTAGCGTCAGGGAAACAGAACTGCGGAATGACTTTCAGCTGGTCTTCAGCCTCTCGCATAAACTTGAAGCTTCGTTCAAACTAATGAGGAAAAAGAATCAGGAACACAAATTAAGCCCAAATAGATCATATTAGTTCTGTAGTAAGGTACAATGGGGCTAAAGGCACCCCTTAAGAAAAAATGCACCTAAAATGTATAATTGGAGAAAAAATATATACGTTTTTATTGAACATTAATGGAGCAACAGATTGTGTGTGAAAATAAATCATACAAGTCGTTTATTTTGTTTAAAAATCGTATTAATTTATGAGGTGGCAAGGGGGCCTTTTACCCCACACACAGGGCACACAGTATTTATACAAACACTTCAGCTAAAATAATGTTTTTTTAATAGTGTTAATACTTGTTCAAAACAATCACTTTAGCAAAGTTTGTACTATTTTCTGCTTATTTTGAAAAATGAAAGAATTTTTTTTTTTTCAATAAATATACTGTCATTAAAATATGTTTATATAAAAATATATATTTTAAAATACAGAAACAAAATCATTTTAAAAAGTAAAGATTCTGAAAGCATCGAAGGAGATTCCATAATAAATGAATACAGATTTACAGTAGTAACAACAAATGATATTTTATTATATGATATGATTAATATCATGTTTTTAAATATGCTGGTTTCATTCTAAACATGGTGATTATGTCTAATATGGACACCCAACATAATATATGATATTTACCATCTGAATCTAATCATGTCATGTAAACAAATGGAAAAGTCAGCCATCTATTAATTATCATGTTAATTACTGTGCGCCTTTAGCCCCAACAGCAGGGGCGCTTTTTACCCCAAATACCATACTTTTACATATTCTTTCATTATTTAAAAACTGTTGCTTTAATTACAAAACTAAAAATCATAAAGAAGACCTTTGTCTCAAAATATATGCATTGATTTTAGCAATTCTCATTTGCTACTTAAATCTACAACATTTTAAAAAACATCAAAAAATAGGTCAAGTAAGCACAGTATCAACTGTGCGATCACATCAAGGATCAGCTAAATTTGCACATGCATCTTGAAAAGCAGATGTTTTGGAAAGTGCTATGCCACGTTTTTGTGCCATCTAGTGGTTTAGAGCAAAATAATATCAAAGGTGCCTTTTACCCCGGGGTGCCTTTAGTCCTGTTGTACCCTACATGTTTTTGGAAGGAAAATGTTTATACCTTGAGAGGGAACTGCTGTGTAACTTCTGGTAAATACGGCACGCCTGCTTTGGTCTTATGAAGAGCCACAACCAGAAAGTACTCAAACAACTTCCGCTCCTGAAGTTCCATCAAGTCTCGCTCCAGAGTACGATATCGACCGGTTTGCCTCAACATGGACTGGACCGACACTAATCTCTGACTGTGAGCTAAAACAGAAGAGGAAGGGGTAGGATAAACAGAAAAGAGTGATATTTTTCCCATAGAATTAAAGGAATAGTTCACCCAAAATTTTAATTGCTGAAAATGTACTCAGCCTCAGGCCATCCAAGATGCAGATGAGTTTGTTTCTTCATCAGATTGCGCTTGCTCACCAATGGATCCTCTGCAGTGGATGGGTGCCGTGAGAATAAGGGCCATCCACACGGAGACGTGTTTAGCTGTATGCATAAAAATTTTGTATCGTATTGGCGTTTCGTCCAGACGGATCTGGTGTTTTGAGAGCCTGAAACCACTATTTTTTGAAACCGGGTCCCAGAGTGGATAAATCTGAAAATGATAGCCTTGCGTTTTCATGTGTACAGCCAATCCGTGTATTTTGTGAAACAATGATGTCTTCACCCCACGTCTCGACCCTGACACCACTACGTCACATAACAGCAACAAGACAACACCGTGTTTATGGAAGAACAAGGGAAAAAAAAAAAAGACTGGATTCCAAACAGCTGACAAAAACATCACAATATTCCACAAGTAATCCACACCACTCCAGTCCATCAGTTAACATCTTATGAAGTGAAAACCTGCATGTTTGTAAGAAACAAATCCATCATTAAGGTGTTTTTAACTTCAAACCATCACTTTCAAAAATTTCAATCAATAATACTGCTTTCTTCAGTGGAAAAAGTCATGTCATCTTGAAACAGGAGAGAAATATGCTCAGATCAAGCACAGTTTACAAGCAAAAAACAGCTCTAAACAAATATGTGGGAGGATTTGATGTGAGAGACAACAGGAGATGGACTTTTTCACTGGAGGAAGCATTATTATGGATAGAGGACTCGTATTTTGGCCAGAAGCAACAATTTGAATTTAAAACGCCTTGATGGATTTGTTTCTCACAAACACAGATTTTCACTTCTCGGGATGGTAACTGATAGACTGCAGTTGTGTGGATTGCTTGTGGATTACTGTGATGTCTATATCAGCTGCTTGGACTCTCATTCTGACGGCACCCATTCACTGCAGAGGATCCATTGCTACATTTCTCCAAATTTGATGAAGAAACAAACTCATCTACATCTTGGCCTGATGGTGAGTACATTTTCAGCAAACTTTTGGTTGAACTACTCCTTTTAATGTAAACTTGAAATTCTTAATTGACATGAAGATATAGGTCTGTAGGACCTCATACCTTTTAGTTTCTCCTCTGTGTCACTTTCAGACTCGCTGTTTTCATCCGTCACTATACCAGAGAAGAGAGATAGGTCAAAGGTCACTAGAAAATCAGTATGCAGGTATTCGCAGAGACACATTTCATGCTTGGATGCACATGTGTATCCTATAACGTAACATAATTCTGTCATCTCTGGAAAACTGGGTCAAACACAACTGACCCAAAACTGTAAACGTGTCCATAAAGCTAAGTGGACGCACATGTGGCTGGGGCGGACTGTCCCACAATGCAATGCATGTGGATTAGACTGTAACTCTCTAGGTGCAACAAATACGGTCATCACACTATTATCCAAGGGTCATGCAATGCATACAAACTATAATTCTTACAATTCAATATAAAAACATATATAAATTTAAGGAATAAAGAATAAAATAAAAAAAATAAAGAAAGACTAAAAAAATAAAAAAATAAAATACATAAAATATAAAAAATGTAAACAAATAAAATTTGTGTTCAATAAACAAAAGACAGAAACAAAGGGAAGAAAAGAGTATATATATATATTTGTAAATTTGTATTTATTTTTATTCTGTTAATTCATTTGTGTTCCTTTTCATTGTGCAAACCAGAAAATTGGGTATAAAATCAATTAAATTCTATATATATATATTTAAAATAATAATATATATATAAAATCAATTAAATAAAAAAGAAAATAACAAGGGTGAGCAAACTGGATGCACTATTCCTTTAAACAGGAAAAAGTTGGTCTAAATTTAGCAAACATATAACGTTGCCCTCACAAACCTCTTCCTGAACTGGACTCAGTTGACTGCGAGACCCTTTTCATCCTCTTCTTTCCCCTACGGGCCTCAAAGATGCCGTTGATTTTCTGCACCATCTGTTGAAAAAGAAAACAGTCATGGCTGTTGCTTTATCAGAGACAGGCCTTCTAAGTTTTTCACAAAGGAGTTCTGAAGGAAATTACTTTTTCCTCCATTTTTCAGATTATTCTTAGGTGTCTCATCCGCCTGTCACATTTTTCTTGTATTTTTATTAGCAGTGGAAGGATGCCGAAGGGCCAGCGTCTCATTCAGCGGTGGACCAGAACCATAAATCACTGATAAGTTAAGGATTACACTGACTGGGCCCCTTTTTGGACTGTACCTTTGGAATTTTCCGCCGCCGTCGGTTGTAAGGATCCCCTGACAGGCACGGGGTGTCATCCGGGCTGCTGGGTGTTGATGGAGGGCTGACCCGCGACGGGGACGCAATGCCGCCATCTCTGCCGGTCTTTCGCAGTTCCAATAGCTTGAAACTACGTCGCTCTGAATTCTGCCTGAAGAAACCAGGCTTGGAGGAGAGCTGTCAATGACAAAATGGAGTTCAGAATTAATTGCTAATTTGATTTATAAGGCTATGTTGTCATCATGTCATTCCAAACTTGTAAGACTTTCTATCTTCTATGGGATAAAAAAAGCAGACGTTTTGCAGAATGTACTAGCTGCTCTTTTCAATATGATAGCCTGATCCGTCACTGAAATAATTTTTTAAAAGAGTAATTTAAACTTTTTATCTCACAATTCTGACTTTTTTCACATTCAAGAGTTCACATCTCGCAATTCTGACTTTTTTCTCTGAATTGCATGATACAAACTCGCAATTTTGACTTTTTTTCTCAGAATTGCTTGATATAAAGTCAGTATTGTGGGATATAAACTCACAATTGCGAGTTATAAAGCCAGAATTGTGAGATATAAACTCACCATTCTTACATTTTTTCTCAGAACTGCATTGTATAAACTTGAAATTGTGAGTTATAAAGTGAGAAAAAAACAGAATTTTATATTTTATAGCGTTTATATCACACAATTCTGACTTTATATAAAGCAATTCTAACTTTATAACTCACAATTGCAAGAAAAAAGTCAAAATTGCGAGTCAAAATGTCGCAATTACCTTTTTTTATTTTTTATTCAGTGGCGGAAACAGGCTTCCATATGAGGCTGAAAAGTAGCCCATATTTAGATTTTTTTTTTTTTTGTTCATTTATAAAGCCTCATTCACACCAAGAACGATATACGGTTATAATGATAACTATATTAGCATCCACATCAACGCACGATAATGTTGTGTATTATAAGTGTGCGTTACAGCTTTGTCATCTTCTGCTTTAAATGCTCAAGCTCTTTAAAGCAGTATGGATTCTGATTGCCTTGTAAATGTTTTTATCATCCATCAGCTGAAAAAAAAAAATCTTTCTGAAACTGATTCCAATGATATCATTCCTCCGAGTTGTTATCGTTATTCACATAGAATTTGAATGATTATTAAATCTTTATACCTTTCATTGTAGTTATCGTCCTTGGTGTAAACGGGCCTTAATACAGGTGTGTGACATTGAATTTTTGGAATAAAAAAAGCTCTAAATGTTAGTACTGAATGCTGATATGTATGGAGAACTTGCTCTAGAGTGGAAACAATTAATCAGGAATGCAGTATGAATACCTTGGATGGGGTGTCAGGAATGGGAGAGGAAGGGGAAGAAGGAACGGGATACTTGCTCCCAAGACAGCGACTTTCCAACTCTATGTCTTCATATGGGTTCTCCTTCGATGGAGGGTCTTTGGGAAGGAAAATACGTACAAGATTATTAGCGGTGCTTGCTTAGTCATTCTTCAAAACTCTAATGCTAGATATTGATTAGCATTTTAGCATTTAGTTTCAATTAAGCCTCAATTCATTGTCTCGTTAAGAAGAAATTATTTATACCTGGCGGACAATAAAAGAAGTTTAAAAAAAAATCCTGATTTACATTAAAAAATGGGTCTTAAACCATACTGAGAGATGAAAAACCAACTTAGGACAATAATAAGCCACCTAGCTACTATTCAGAACACCATAGCAACCACTGTCAAGACTAACTTTAGGTTGGCTTGAGAAGGCGTAGCCTGAAAGTTTGAAAGGATTGTAAAAGCTTGAAGTTTGAAAGTTTAGATAGATAGATTAGATAGATGTTAATAGCTTGTTGCTAGCATGATTTAGCACATTGGTAACATGATTTAACAAGTCATAAGCATGTTTTAACATGATTAGCATTTTGTTAATGTTTTAGCACTATTAGCATGTTGCAAGCATGTTCTAGCATGATTACCATGTTGTCAGCACATTGCTAATCTGTTTTAGCATGTTGCTAGCATGATTAGCATGTTGCTAGCATGATTAGCATGTTGTTAGCATGTTGATAACATGTTTAACATGATTAGCATGTTGCTAGCATGTAGATTATTTGCATTTTGATAACGTTTTAGCACAATTATTATGTTGCTAATCATGTTTCTTAATGCTAACACCTGATTAGCATGTTGTTAACATGTTTCTAACATGATAAGCATGCTGCTATCATATTTTTAACTTGATTAACATGTTACTAGCATGTTTTTAAAAAGATTAGCATGTTGATAGCATGTTTCTAACATGATTAGCATGTTGATAGCATATCGTTAGCATGATTTAACATTGTTAGGATGTTTTAACGTGATTTAGCTTACTGCTAGCATGTTTTTTTATTTAACACATTGCTAGCCTGTTTTAGCACATCATGTTATTATCATGTTGTTAGCATGAATTAGTACATTGATAGCATTAGGTTAGCTTAGGCTAGTTGCTAGGCTTGGCTAGATAGATAGATAGATAGATAGATAGATAGATAGATAGATAGATAGATTTTAATTTTGACAGTTGGAGTTTGAATAGTCTTGACTCATTTGAACATTCCATCAATGTAAATCTATGGTATTTTATGATTTTTAATCTTCATTTTTATGAAAACCGTAAGTCCGATCAGTTCGAAAAGTTAGGAAAGAAATCGGATTTCAGTAATCAGGCTTTCTCAAGCCAACTTAAAAAGTCAATTTACAAATTTTCCTACCAAACAAAACAGTTTAGATTTCAATTTTAAAAAACAAATTTTATTTCTTCCATAATGACAAGTCATAAATCAGGTTTGTTGACAGTCAGTGGTGCTAGCTAACGTGGGCATATTTTTGTTAATTTCCCATTGTCAACACTGCCTGATTTAGTCCTGCTTTTCTGCAAAGAGATTTCAAACTGACGTCATGTATTTGCTTGCTTTTGTATTCCTTTCCAGATGTTTGAAAGCTTGCCAGGGAATCCATGCAAACCTCATTAGCTGCGTGTGGCATCACCAGTGGCGCTAACAAGAAGATAAACTCCTAGCGAAATCTGTTTTGGTTTGTGCAAAGAACGAATGAGCCAGAGAGAAAGAGACGAGGATGAGAAAAATGTTTGAGCGGAAGAAGGGTGTTTTTTACAGATGCAGAAAGCCTCTGTCATGTCGATTCATCCACCAGATGCGTCTGGTGGGAAGACAGTTTATGATGTTGGGACATCCAGTTCTAGAACATAAGAGAACATACGCTACGCTCCACATTCAAAGCCATTAAAATAACTGCTACTGGCCAGAGAAACGCAAGTTCAATAGTAAACCTTCCATTATTGGAAAGTGCTATTATATAATTAGAGACAACATTAATCATTACAAGTAAGAAGGACGATTGCGCAGATAAATTTACCTTGGTCTGGCTTGTATAAGATTAGAGATTTATATAATCACATATTATCAAAGTTCAATAAGAAAGTTATACTTTCCAGATTTGTGGTTCTCCATTTTTTGGGTTATGACCAAAAAAAGGGTTACAAGTCTGATAGGATTGCAGAGAGCAGGGAAAGAGCTATGCTAATTAAGATGCTAATAAAACGCTATTAAACTAACCAAACATGGTTAGGACAACAAAACAAACTGGCTTTGGAATGTCAAGAAAAATGCCTCCCAAATCTTTGGTTGTTGATGTCAAGGCCCTGCGTCCAATCAATCTCTATTTTTCCTAGGCACGGATAAGACCTCACATCATTCTGTGGAGAAGACTAATGTGGGGTAACCCAAACATAGAGGACCACTGGTAAGGTTGAGCAAAGGAACACCAATGTTTGTAATGGCATTGTCTCAATTTGTTCCTTATTAAAATTTCAAGCTCCTAGGCTTCTGGGTAATTGCTCTGTCAGGTGCAGTCAGCCAGGTTACCTGGTACCATTGTGGTGCAATGCATTGTGTTACCTAGGATATCCTCATAGACATTCTCCTCTGATAAAGTGCGAGTGAGGCCTAGCTTAGATAGCTCGTAGAGATCTGCTCGACAACCTTCTGCTGTCGACTGTAGAAGATCTTCAAACTCGTAGGACTTCCTGCAGGTTCAACAAATACAAATAAAACTTCATTAAGAGAATGAGAAAGACCAAGAAGGAACCAATTAAGTCCACAGGAAATTGAAGAACTGAAGGTCCACTGGAACAACAAGACTTAAATGATTGGATTTTGGCATAATCTTGGATTAAAAACAGACCCCCTCAACCCCCAGGCCTCAAGATTAAGATTGCGTCACAATACCGAAAGTTAAAAACGTTTTTTCATAGATGGACTAGACTGATAAATACTACCATTAAAACAGCATCCCCATAAAGACTGAGGATGGTAATCCTTTAGGGGAGTCTTGGTTTCAAAAGATTTATTAGTGTGACATAAAAATCAGATGGCAGGCTACTAAATTTGTGAGTTTTTTTCAGCCCACGCGCCGTTTCTCCAGCTAGTATGTCTACGTATGGAATGGTCACATTACAAACAGCAATATGAGATGAGGAATTATGGGTTTTTAAATCTTGACAAATTCACTGTATGGATCTATTAAGCTTCCAAAGTAATACATCAAAAACTATGAAAGGTGGCTTGAAGAAAGGCGCTACTGATGATTCATTGAACAGTCTTAAAATTAGCCCTCACATTAGGCTGAGATAGTATAAGGAGTAGACAAGCTACTTGAAAAAAGGCATTGCCTGGATTTTATGCACATGATTGATTTAGCTTTGAGGTAAAGAAGCAAAATCTATGATACAATTTTAGTCGGACTGTATTGGTGACTTGGCCAACACTTTTGGAGTATTCAGTCATTCCATTTCAAATAGATAGGAGTTGCACGAGTTGTGCAAGATTGGAAGTAGACGCCCAGAGACAACACAAAGATAGCCACCAAGTAGACTGGCTTGCATACTAAGAGGACTTTGTTATTGGTTAGATACACAAGTGAGGTACAAATGCACCAGATGCAATCCAATCCTTCATCTCATTCTTAAAGTGACACTGGCAACAAATATCAGCCTTCTTACCTGTTATTAGCATCTCGAGCTCGTCCGGATGGTCTTCTACAGATCCCTTGTGGTGGAGGACAGGATGGAAGGGGTGGGGGAGGTATGGAAGGTAAAGGGGGGAGATTTCGTTTACCCTTAATGAAACCGTGGTTGGCTGCAGGGTTGTTTGTCTGCGTGTGGTGTTGAAAGGTTCTTTGGGGTTTTGGCAAAGGGTTAATGGAAGGAGCTCCAGGTTCACTGTAGACGTTCTCAGAGTCCCGACTTCGAATTCGGCTGCTGGATCTCACAACATCTAGAGTCCCAAAGATTGGCTCCGCAGGTCTCTTCTCTGCTTCTTCCTGCTCCTCTTTGGAAGCTGGGCAGAAATAATTGCCTGGCATAGACAAGGACGATTTGGAAGTAGTCTCCTTCATCGCTTGCTCAAGTTTTTTAATGTGCGTCAACACCAACTTTTTGTCCTGACCAGTTTCTGTTGTTTTCCCCAATGGGGCTTTGTCCAAAATCCATTCCTTTTCCTTCACAGGTCCCTCAGAAGTGTGCAAAGGTTCTCCGAACTTACTCCCGTTCTCTTTGCCACAGTTCTGTCTCTCCCAGTTGGAAAGTCGCTTACTGTCTTTCCTTTGTACTTCCGGCTGTACCTTCTTCTTTCCAGCTTCAGTCTCCTTCATTCCCACTGTTTGGGTGTTTGACCCGGTGGTCTCTGTTTTACCTTCCCATTGGGATATCTTGTCCCGAATGCTGGCAGTGCTTTTAAGTCCCAAGGGAGTCTTGGGGGACTTGCTGCAACCACCCAGACCATTTTCAATGGGCCGAGGATTGGAGGGACTCTTGTGGGCGAGCATGATGGTGTCTCCTGGGCTTCGGTTGATGTTGCTCAGAGACGAGAGACTGTCCCTGACCACACACAGGTCTGGCCGCTGAAGAACCACAGATTGGGCCTGGTCAAGCTTCAATCCGCAGCAGTGGAGCCTGAAGAGACCACAAGAAAGATGTTAAAGACATCAAGAGTGTCTGACAGTCATTAAGTGATTAGATAACAATTTTAAAGTCCGTGCATTTAAAGGTCACATTTCAAAGCATCATTCATTCAAAATGACATTTTCAGAATTACCAATTACCAAAATCTCTCGCAACCACCAAATTATATGCCAACCATTCTACTTATTTAGACAGTATTCAGCATGAACCAAAAGCGTTCAAAGTTTCCACTTTGGTATTAATTGCATTGACTAGACTTTTAATGGTACAACGAATTAAAGAGTTTTTAAAATAAAATTAAAAGTTCAAATGAGATGCAGATGGACTTGAAGTCAGTGTGTCTTCTTTCCTGTGTGGACAGAAAACAAAAGCCTTTCACTACACAAATGAATCACCATCAGCGCATCGAATTGAAGGTTATGGTTTTGCCTCAAGTCCATCTGAAATCAAAACTCCTCTGTGAATGTTTGACCAAACGAACTTCCACCAATAGGACAAAGTTCAAGGGACAGTCGTGCATCTTTCTCTTTCTTTAACTGGCTCATTAACACATCCTTGGATTCCATCCAATGACACTGCGCCAACAAACAAACAGAGGAAATGTGAATCTACAAACTTTGTGTGCATGCTAAACGTCACAGAATTTCAGAGGAGAATATCTTGTCCATGCCCCCAAACAGTGATTCCTCTTTTCAAATACAAAGTGTTGGCTCTCAGAAAATTTAAATAAACTTTCAACAACTTTCTTTTGGCATGTTATTATTTTTTTTCGTTCTTTCTGGCTAATGTATCTCATTTCATGAAGCTCAAGGCAGCCAAGAGGAAAAAGTAGGTCAAGCTCCAAAACCCTGAAGAAAAGAAGCAAGAGAAAGAGGGAACGAGGGAGAGACAGGGGGTGAGACGAGTTAGGAAAGAGGAAAATAAGGAGTGTGTAGGACAAAATATGTGATTGTCTCTTTCAGGAATAGGCCTGCTCAAACTCTTGGATAGTACATCATCCATCATCACCCAGGATAGAAGCCAAAGTCTCCTCATCAAGATGATCTAACGGGGTTGGGGATGGGGGATATTGTAAGCCAGAGGAAATAGTATTTGATGATAGCAAAGTTTTCTCTACTTTGACCATGTTTGCTCAGGATCTGGCTGAAGATACTCACTTTACCGACAAGGCTTCATTAAAATGAGCTCACTCATTTCACCCATTTTTCTGCAGGTTTTAAAGTTTGTACTAACACACTGTGGCATTCCAAACCACCATGGGTTGGCAGTGCCAAAGGAGTTTAATTAGCTTTCAGTAAAAATAACTTTCACAGTTAGGCTTGTCCCAAAATCACCCTTAATATCCCACCTGAGGATGTTTATGAAGTCTATCAGTGTTAACGTTACCGGACATGTTTAGTGTATGAGGGATGTGGCACAGTCTGTTTGCCGGGAAACATCTTAAGCATGGACTAAAAGTTCTTATTAACTTACAATAACATCCAGGCTATTCATTTAGCAGACACCTTTATTCAAAGCAACTTACAAATAGAAACGCTACAAGTCAACCTAAAGAAACAGTATAGAAATTGCTAGAATACCATCTATATTATCCCTATATTGGGTAATAACACCTATAGTAGGACATACACCTTGTCAGTTGTTGAAACACTAGAAATTACTGTGTAAAACAACAATTTAGCATGAAATTGAAGGAGACTCAGTAGTTGTACATACCCGTTTGCTGATTGGTAGATGCAGTCCTCTGTGTTTGTACAGAGCAGTAGTGCTCTCCCGCCAGTCATGGTGCTAGCAGATGGCATCCTACACACACAAACAGATATAAATATACGTTTTTGGGACAATTATCATGGTTATACCATGGTATAAACCATGCACATATGCTATTTGAATATGGCATTCATTAAACACCATGGTATTAGCATCTGATACCTTTCACATTCCACGTGGTTAAGAAATATTGTACATTTACAACAGTCATTCATTTATCAAACAGCAAAATCCTCATGATACAGGAGTGGACTCAGTCCTGGAGCAACATACTTCAGATACATCTGAAGCAAACAGTACTTATTTTCCTTCATTTAGGAAATGATCACTATTACTGTTGCTCAAGTTAGTGGTCTGAACTAATGGGAGAATATTAAGCTTCAGTGTAACATAAATGGCCCCTCAAAATACTACAAGTTAAAAATATCAAAAGAAGGAGACCAAACAGACAAGAAAAATGGGGAAAAAACAAGGATTCATGACTTGATGTGACCTGTGACCTCTTATTTCTCTGCTCTGTGTTTTAAAGGAGCCAGTAATTATCAACCACCCAATAAAGAACTTACAAAGCAGTTGGGGGATCTGGACCCTCGCCACAGGTGTTACCACTTAACCAGCACATTTGGAGAGGATTGTCAAGCGTGTACGATTGCGTCTGTTCTTTTTGTTCTGCCAAACGGAAGTATGACAATGTCCACGGGACACAAGTGGGGGTGCAACATAAACGAACCCCATCTGTTTCCATGTTCAGCGAGCGCCATTCCACATGTGCAAGAGCTCAACGATTAGCCCACATTCCCAGCATTCTGCCACCACTGGAGCCAGCCGTAAAAACCTTCCTCTCTAGCTCGGATGACGTAAAGGTTACCAAACTGTGCTATTTCAAGACTTCCACGTTGCCTCGCGTCGGCGATCAGGCCTCTGGTGTGTCGCTGGGCTCCAGTGGTACTCAATGTGTTGATCTATCTGTGGGCGAGTATTCCTTGGCATCATCGCCTGTTTTTCTGAGCATTGGCCAAGAGCAATAATGAGAGTGTTGTTGTGCTGTGGAGTTTCACACTTTGGTGTGGTGAGCCCTCTTATTTTGATTAGCAATTAATGTAAACCATCCAAAACTGCTGGTACTAAACTGAAGAAGACCTGACTGCCAGAGGAAAATAAAATAAATCATTTTCATTCAATTGTATTTAATACTAATACATAATTTAATATTAATAGTACTCTGATAGATAGCCTACCTTAAGCTTTTATTTATAAAACAAAGTATTACCATGGTACATGTCTATATTTCCCACATTGTATAAAATAACTGAATAAAATTGTAAATCAAAATTAATAATTAAAGTAGAAAAACAAACTAAAATGATATAAAACAAAATATTTCAAATGTAATTATTTAAATAAAAAATATTATTATTATTATTATTATTATTATTTGTCATGGTACTTACCGACGTAAAACAAAGTATTACCATGGCACATGCCTAAATTTCCCACATAGGATAAAATAACTGAATGAAATTGTAAATTAAATAAAAACAAACAAATAAATAAAACTATTAAAAAAAAAAAATATGTAAACTTTTATGTAAAATTACTATCATTATTCTTATTAAAACAAAATAATTTAAATTGAATTATTTAAATAAAAACTTTTATCATGTAATGTTATTATCATGAAAAATTATTCCCAAACAAGATCAAAACAGGTATAATGTATTCATCAGTCCATCTATCTTTGTTTTGTGTCTGTCTTTCTTTATTCTTTAGTTTGCTCTCTTTTTCTCCTTCTTTCTATATTTTCTCCCTCTCTCTCGGTTGACCTGCAATCCTAAATGATTTTCAGCTGTGTGTGTGTGTGTGTGTGTGTTGAGTCACATGTTTGCAGAGCAACATCAGCACTCCCCTGTCCTCCCTCCCCCTCTCTTTCTCTTTCTGAAAATGCAAACAGAGAGAGAAATGAAAGTGAACGGCCAAAGCATAATATGTAGAGCAATAATCTATAGCAGGCCAAGAGCAGGTGTCATATAGCATTTAAACATCATTTTACATCTGTATGAACAAGCTTTATGATTTGAATAGATTCATACATAGTGTTAAGAGTTTGTTCAGATCACTGACCTTAAGTATGAGCAAACAGAACCTTAGTAAACGCCACTAAAAACCAACTCATCCTGACAGCCACAAACAGTAAATCTGGCAGTAACCGTAATTTTAGGGTCTTTTCAGTGTCTTTGTTCTCTTCACTATTGTTAAACGTGACCTCTGTGAGATAAAGCGTGACATGAAGAAAGTGAGCCATCTGTTCCGGCCAATAAAAAAACTCCATATGACCCGAAGGACCTTTACCTGTCCCGCCCCCTGACCTGATGCCCATCAGCTGATTGGATGACAACAAGTTCATTGTTCTGAACAGAAAAAGGATGGGATCAAACTAGAGGAGACATGCAAGATTCCTGAATCCCTAAGATTCCTTAATGCACTTACATTCTTAGTATACAATGCTATTAGGAGATCTTGTGAGTGAAGGATGGTGAGGGTCGGGCTTCGGCCATCAGAACCCGTCAGTAATGTTATGCAAGCGACTAACAGCCCCGAACAGCAGATCTTTATCATTCCAGAGACACAATCTGCGCTTATTAACTTTAAGAACGCAGAAAAAGGTTCTTTCCGGCAGACCAGAAAAGCTTTTAGTATGTGTGATAACTGCTGCAGAGTAAACATGTCAGTTACATATGGTTTGCGTGCTTGTTTTGTTATTCTCATGAACTCTCAAACCAACTAAAATGTTTATAAATACACAAATAAAATGACTTACACAAATTAAATTAAATTGAAAAATACAATAAAAATTTTAATTTAATTTAATTTAAAAGAAATAATAATAAAATGTAAAAATGTGTCAAATAAAGTAAAATATAATAAAATAAATAGTAATTGCAATTTTAAATTAATAATTAAAATGCACAAATAAAATAAATTATATAAAAGTAATTTACATTTGATTATAATAATTAATTATTATTATTATTATTATTACTATTATAAAATAAATTTTAAGATTACTCTGTTAAATCTTTCCTCTTGCAAAACAATTACAATTATAATTATAATTCTGTAACACTTCTAGCCATGTAAACTTTTTTTGTGCATCAGTGCATTCTGAAATGTGTCAGTATGGATTCAAAATGATGTTGCATTTAGTTGCAAAAAATTAAATGCTGCAAATGACTGCAAAGTTGGAAATTTTTTTAATTGCAAAAAGAAATACGTCATTTTTTGAAAACACTAATAATTATCTTGAATTCAGAACATCAGAAGCTCATGGGAAGTCGACACAAGTATAAGTGTTTGTGTGGAGCAGTTATTAACTAGGCAAATCCCCTTGGATTCAACAAAAGAATCCAGATTCGCCTCATTTATTGTACATAACAGCATTATATTAGTGGAACAATGTGTAAAAATATGAGTGTGTGTGAGGCGACCAAGTGGAAATAGAAGATCATCTGCGTTTAGCTATAAATCTTATCTTTTTTTTTTCTCTTGCTCTGATCAAGCCTAGTGCGCCAAACCCTGCAGCGGAGCTGGACTGTAGGAGGGTTTCATATGGGACGTGCAGCACGTATTCATGAACACACACATGCAAACAAAGGGTCAGATTCACAAAGGGTAGGTCAAATCCGCAGTTTTCCTACATGACGTCAGCGGGAGCGTTCCAGAATCTTGCATGGTGACTTACAAACACAGGTCTGAGTGCTCAATGAAAGGGATGGTGTTCAAAAATACACTTTTGTCATAATTCACTCGCCCTCATGTTGTTCCAAACCTTCACGACTTGCTTTCTTCAGAAGACGACAAAAGGAAATGTTAGGGTGAATGTTTGAGAAGCTGTTTTTCATGAGCGGATGGTGATTTATAAAGCTACAAGAGACAAAAAAAAGCATAATAAACATTAGGGGTGTAACGGTACACAAACATGACGGTACGTTCCTCAATTTTGATGTCACAGTTCAGTATGGCAAAAAATAAACAAAATTGCTTCTTTTTTACATTAAGCAGTGGTTTACTGAACAAATTGCTCTTTCTTTAAATAAATTCAATTACAATTAAAATCTACCTCAGCTTCTGCTCTAAACTATAGGCAGCCCTTTTACATCTCTTTAAGGTCACAATTAACAACTTTAATTCAATTACTATTTATTTTTAAATTTAATAATCAACACTCAACTTAAAAAATTGTATGCAAAATTTTAAATTGCACACAATGCCGTTTTTAAATTAAATTCTAAATTATAAAATTGTTGTTGAAATATATTCATTTACACAGTTACTGTCATAACTTGTTTCATAACAGATTTATTTAAACATATATTATTCAAGACATCACTAACAGGTGAAGTAAAATACAATGAGTATATAGTAGAATATTTTGTGAAATACTCTTCTCTAGACTTCATTTCTCTAGTGAACTACCGCGCTGTGGACACTAATGACTTGCCTGAGGTAAATGAAATGCTTTGTGACATTTTGTTTACAAGCCGTTTTATTGACCTCTTTCCATGGTTGAAACACTGAGTGAGCGATTACGTGAGGCAGGAGATGTTCATTCATGTATATTTTGCATTAAAACTATAGTAAAGAGGAAGGAATAACTCCTGCTGTTTGAACTAAGGTGTTTATACAGCAATCTGTCGTGCCACATCAAAGAGTACCAAAACGGCATTTATTGTGTGAATTTCCTGAAAAAATTGACATAAGATGAGACTTTGGGTGAATCCCATTTCTCTGTCTTACCCCTTCCCCTTAGTTTTGCGCGTTCACGTGAGAGTAAGGGCTATCCCAATTCTCGTTTTGATCGAGGGGTAGGGCTAAGGGGAAGGGGTAGATACCCCTTAAAACCAAGCATTTTCGCGAGCTTACTTGAAACCGAGGGGTACCCAGAACACACTGCGCAACCGGCAACAATCAAGTATTTTCGGCTTAAATAATTTATTTAAAAATTACGACAGTCTTGTTTTGTGCTCTAGACAGTCCTGTACATATATATTTGCAACCATGTTCTTAATTGAAACGTTTTTAAAAATCGCTAGTTTGCGACGCTAACGTTACATTGCTGATTTGCACAACAGTCCCGCAGACTAGCCTTGAATGGACTCCATGCATGTCTACAGTTTTAACAAGTTTGTAAAACGATCCAAAGTTTGTGATCAACACTTGTCGGCTCTGGTGACGTAGCAGCCAGCTAGCGACGGTGTATGATGACGTAACCGTAACCAAGTGGTGTCTCATTTCATAGGGGTATGTTTTTCACCTAGCGCTACCACTCGGTTTCGAGGGACAAGGGCTAGGGTAAGACGTAGGGGAAGGGGTAAGACAGAGAAATGGGATTCACCCTTTGTTTCTCATCAAAAGTAACAATATATAAAGCTGGAAGTTTCCAATGAAGTTCCACTCATGCAATGGTTAAAACATGCTGTATTTTTTCGGTTCTCATGCATACCGAACCAAAAGACCCATATACCAAATATTTTCGATAAGAATACATGTACAGTTACACCCCTAATAAATATATTGCACTTAACTAGTCTTATGCTTTTGCAAAGTTTTGAAAGCTTGAGAGTCTACCTTTATTGAATGTAAAAGAGTGCATTGTTAAAGTTGACTATTTTGTGTACTACAGAGGAAAGTCAGTCATTTGGAACAACACGAGGGTGAATAAATAATGACAAATTTTTATGGTTTTATGTTTTGAATGCAGCGCAGTGATGAAATGGCTCTAAATGGAATGTTTTTCAGCCTGTGATGTGTCACGAACGCTGGTGTTCAGCACTCCAGTGACCTGAGAGCCAGCTTTAACTCTGTGTTTCTCCTCCTCCTCACAGCTGGTTCTCATAAAGCCTTCACTCGGCTGTGGCCCTGAGGGCCCTCAAACCGATGACATCATGCTCCTTGCACTTCTCAGAAACTGAAAGATAGATGTGTGATTTGCACAGTGAAAGGACAGCTTGGCCGTCACCAATACTGAGAGTCCGAAGCCAAAGCACAAACACGTTTGTACTTAATTCTCTGTCTTTCCTGTTTGTAGGTTTAGATTCTGCTGACACAAACCGGAACAGACTCAGTAAATCTGCCAAATAACTCAGATGCTTGCTAATTAAGGAAGCTTCAGGAACTTAATGAAACAGAATGAGCATGAAACTGCAACACTGTCTGCATTCTTTGCATTGATTTTGGGGTAAAAACTTGCAGACTTCTGAGGAAAATCTGCTGAGATTCCTGTGAGATTTCATAGCAACCACAAAAAGCCCTAACGACCTCATAGCAACACCCTGGCAACCAACATTAACACCCTAGCAACATGATGGCAACCCCCCAAAAACACCCTGGAAACCACATAGAATTTTGCACCTAACACCTTCTGCATAACCAACTACCCATAAAACCCCAGGAACGCCATACCCACAATACATTAAACCTTAGGAACACCCTGGAAACCACTCATTACACACTAGCAACTACCTAGAAACAGCATAGCAACCATCCAAAACACACTAGCAACCACACAGCATTACATTGAAAAACTTAGCAACACCCTAGCAACTACCTATAAAACCCCAGCAACACCATGACTTATTACATATAAGCAAACCATGAAGTAAGAGCATAGCAACTATCTAAGACACCCTAGCAACCACATATCATTATATTGAAAACCGTAGCATCACCATGGAAACCACTCACAACACCCTAGCAACACCATGGCAACAACCCATTAAACCCTAACAACACTCTGGCAACCACTCAGCAGCAACACAACAACCATCCCAAACACCTTAATAACCACATAGCAATGTGCTGAAAACGTTAACAGTTGGGCTGCACGATAAATCGCATGCGATAATTATGTGCATCTTGTCAGTAAAGCCTGCTCTGTAATCAGTAGTAAATTTCCATCACGTGCGTGCTTTCAGATGGAGCAGCATTTACTATACAAAGCCATAGTTCACTATAAGCTTCGCAAAATCACGTTCATAATCGCAGACAATATCATCAATATTATACATCGATATTATGAAATTGTTCTGTGATAATAAAGTTGTTTGCGTAGCTTCTCAGTGAACTACGGCTCTGTGTAGTAAATGCTGCTCCTTCTAAAAGCACGTGAAAATACCACATTTAATAACATGTTTTTACTCCAAACTCACTTCATATTTGAAATAATATGAAGGTAACCACCCCTAATTTTTTTGTACCATGGCAGTGACGTTTCCTGAGGTAAATCATCAACTTTTCACCAATTTTTAATAACCAATAGCAATGCCTTGGCAACCACCCATAACTATGGAGGCCCAGTAGTGCATAACACAACGAAATCTCCACAACACAATGCATAGGACTAATTTCATTGTGTTGCGGCTTGTTACCATTGCATTGAGCTAATTTCATTGTGTTGCAGCTTGTTTCCATTGTGTTGTGCTAATTTTGTTGTGTTGCGACTTGTTTCCGTTGTGTTGTGCTAATTTCGTTGTGTTGCAGCTTGTTTCCGTTGTGTTATGCTAATTTGGTGTGTTGCAGCTTGTTTCCGTTGTGTTGTGCTAATTTTGTGTGTTGCAGCTTGTTTCCGTTGTGTTGTGTTAATTTCAACGTGATCTCACAGAATTCCGTGTAATGTTCACGGACTTAATTAACCTCCGAATCTGTGGTGGCATCACGGAATCGCCGAAAATTCCGCGATGGGCTCACAGAAAAAATTCCGTGATGGGCTCACAGAAGTGATACCAATGTAAGTCAGTGACAGGCATCAGCCGTGCTCCACGCACGGAAACCCTTAGCATCAATATGCCGACGCGATACTGGGACATTTATCGTCATTATTGTTCAGAACTGGGTAGGTTTAGGGTAGGGGTGGGGTCAGGTACTCCAGTGAAAGTATAACTGCATCGGAGTCACTCTTTTTACGTTGAACCAGTGAATCCGTGCATGGACCACGGCTGATGCCTTCTGTGAGCCCATCACGGAATTTTCGGCGATTCCGTGATGCCACCACAGATTCGGAGGTTAATTAAGTCCGTGAACATTACACGGAATTCTGTGAGATCAGGTTGTCTAATTTCATTGTGTTGTGACTTGTTTCCGTTGTGTTATGCTAATTTTGTTGTGTTGCACTACTGGGTCACTGTATATATGTCTAGAAACACACAAACACACACACAAGAGACTAGGGCACTACATGCTACATTTACGTCTCTGCCATTGTTATCCTCTGTGGGAGAGGACAAGCTTCAGACAGGAACAATTCTAGGCCAGCCACAGAATGAGACAGGATGTGGAGAGGATATAGCAAACAATTCATTCATGTATGTTTGTGCCCCCTATCAGTGCCTTCCAAATATAATCTCACTGTGAATTGATGTGCGTTTGAATCGCAACTATGTTCCTTGTTGTTGCGGTGTCGGGATTGTAAAACATTACAATAACATCAAATAACTTATTGTTAATGATACTGTTCCGGGACATGGAGGATGATGATGGTTGTTTACATTTGCTTTGGTCAAATGAGCACAGTGAATCGGTGGAAGTTGTAATTATGGTTTTAGGACAGAACCACATGACCAACTGTGCGACACTTTAGGCCCTGTAGACCTCAAGGGAGAAAACGGCATGACAAACTGTTATTTTCTTGTTTATGCAAGCGTTAGCTAAGGGGCGACATCATGGACAGATAGTCACACAGGAAGGAAGAAAACAGGAAGTGAAATCTGTGGAGAACGAGACCCCATTAAGCTCAAATGTGTCTCCTCTGGGGTTTTAAAACAGATCTCAACAATGTCTCACAATGTGCTCGGATTTGCCAAGATATTCTAGGCTGCAATCAAATCTTGATCTAATTTAAGTGAGTTGGTTTGATCATATTCCCCCAGGAAAGAAAAATCACCAATGAGATCTTGTTAATGTCTCAATTCTTTCTCCTAGTCAGCAAAGTGCAACTGGAGACTTTCACTTTTCTGTTTTTCTTAAAAAAGATCCCAATAATCTCACACATGTCTCCTCAAGAGAGATCTCAATGTCTCAAACTGTGGTCAGGACTGCCAAGGAGCCTGCAATGCAATGTGAGGGATCTTGATATGACTTAAGACCAGAAGATTTGAGTTATGCTATGCTTTAGTGTTTAAGTTACAGATTTTAGTATCTTGGCAAAGCTGAGAAGAGTTTGAGACTCTAAAAACCAGAGGAGGCAGAAAGTCAACAAAAGTCTCCATTGTTGCTTCATGTCATCGTATACCTATCTAGAAGAAGAAAAATCATCTATTAAAGAGGTCTCAATAAATATCCATTAAATAATGGCACAAATCATGAAGGAGCCCATCTGATTTTGATCTGAAGAGGAAAACCAATGTATGCGTTTCCTTGGATTCCTAATGTTACTGAAGGTCGTGAAAACTTTCAGACCTTCATTTAGACTCCATCACTCTGGCGGTTTGGTTTACATTCATTCTGGAAATGTTGATTTAGAGAGCGAGCTGAGGGCAAGAAAGAAGGGAAAGAGAGAGAGGAGGAGGAGAGAGAAACAAGAGGCTCTGTTGCTTGGTGGATCGTTGACTCCGGAAGAGGACTTTCCCAAGCTCTCGCCACGCAGTGCTCCGATGGGAATAGTGCAGGGAATTGTAGGAATCTGTCTGCGCTGAGGCGCGTAGGGCCGGTGGGAATGGTCAGGCGGAACCACAGAAGCGTGAGGGAAAACAGGAAGTGTAACTGGAGATCTGGCTTCGAGTCAAAGCAAGAGCCGAGAAAAAGTTGCGGTATGTGAGTATGAGGGCCACCATGAGTTGCACTGATCGCGGACTACCACCTTGATCAAAGATTAGTATTGTAATTCCTACAGGAGACCAAGACAACTGCACTCAAATCAGGCAGAAATGGAGCACTTCTACTGCATTTTACTAATAAGGATATCCGTTTCAAGTGGATTTAGGGTAAAGAGTCTAAACCTTCCAAAAACCACGGCCTCCAAAAGTCATCTCTTACTTCATTCTGCATCCTCAGGATACTTCACAGCTCTGGGAGAAAAAAAAAATTTGTTCAAAATGAATTGTCTCATCATGATCGGACCAAACATGGTGACCTCTCAATGATCTCATCCTTCCTATGAAATTTTCCAAGTTCAAAGATACAAGTTTTTCAACTGACAGGGACAAAAACAGAAGCTCAGCCACATGACTCTCAGAAAAAGAACAGTCTTTGGAAATTCTGCGGTTTTCCCTTGTAATACAAGAACTCCAGAAGACCCAGAAACTGGGAAACTGCATGTTCATCTGAGCTTTAATGCATCACCGGGTGTTAGAGCACAGATATTTCCATGATTTTCAGGGTAGGATTGTTCCCTGGCGTAGAAGATAGGCATTAATATTCAAAAAGGGCTTGTGCACATTTCATAGAACGCTCTTTGAGAGCCAAGTTGGTTAGTATAAGATCAGCTATCCAAACCACTCCTGTCAATTTTATTCCGCAACTTTGCCTTCAGTTACAATTTGCTAATGTTCCGCTGCAATATTCCCAACACAAACATCTTACCCTCTTCAAGGTCCTGAAATTAATAGTGTCTAGAAGGTAAACCTTGCTGCGAAACTCTTGAGATTAATTTTTTTCTGCAACAAAGCTTATAGTCAGAGTCAGGGTTGCTGCAGGTCTCCACATAAAAGAATATAAGAATTATAAGAATTTGCATGTGAATTTCCCAAGACTTTCTGCACAACAAAGGTACTGTCTAGACATGACCCTGTTATTCTAAGGACTCAAACAAGATGCTTTCCCTCAAAAAAAAAAAAAAAATGCAGAAAGGGTATTCTTCTGAAGTGAGAACCTGATACAGGCTTAGTTATCAAGGCTGTGCATGTACATACCAGGCAGTGTGTTTGAGCGCGACTGTAACAACTAAAGTATTGTGCAAAATCTCGGCCAGGTGTGTCTCCACCTGCACAGACGGACAAAATGTGTAACTCACATTACCTGAAACACCTCTGACAGATAAAAAGAGCTTTGATGCTCAGGCAATGAGTGAAGGAAAAACATGAACCTGTCAGTCGTGCTGACTGTAAAACTAATGACTTAATGATACCCTTCCATTTAATAGCGAACATGGCAGGTCTGGTGTGCTAAACAGGTTGGAGGTCTTTACATACTCACATCTGAGTAATTATAAGCCATTAGTTTCATTATGTCTATTTGTCTCTCAACAGAAGAGGATCTTAACTGGTGTTCCATTAGAAACCACATTTTACATTAGACATCAAGCAGACACCCAATACCAGATCCGTAAGTCTGGGGATTATTTACTTGTTCTTTGAGTAGCTTGTTCATTGTTTTTAAGAATGTAGGCATGTTACACAACCTGTCCATGTTGGCATATGTCAAATTTGACTAGATTCTACCAAATGTTCAACAAAGTGCTTTCTCCTCCCTTTTTTAAAGCTGCTAAGCAAACATTGTGCAAAGTTGGAAGATTTGAGTGTTGCTTGACCAGTAAGAAATGCAGTAACAAGGAGCCTGACGCTTCACTCGGCGAGTTCAATGAATTGGTGAACATTGACACAAGTCATATGAAAGGACCTTTAGGCTGCACATCTTGGATGGTTTGCTGATTCCAAAGCACTGTAATTGGTTGCAGATTGGATGTGTGCAAAGTGGCGAAAGAGTGAGCGAGAGAAGAAGGCAGTATTAAATCGTTTTAGAAGGTAAAGAGGTATTTTAAACCACCCACGCTAGGAGAGGAAGAAGAAACATCCCACGTTCCAGATGGGGAAGAATGGATTGTTTTACTCAGCCTCACCCACATTCCCCTTTTTATTTCCTTCTTGTTCCTTCATCTTCACAAAATCCATGACACTTCCACATCACATCCCTTATCTTTGAACAAATCACATGTCCTAATCTGTTGGTTGGCCATTAAGACATAAAGACAAAGTTAACTGAGGAATGCAAATTGATCTCTTTAATCGTTGATGGATGAAATGAAGTGCATCTTTTGAGTAAACTTCCTCTTTTTATGATTGTCCTCTGCACAAAGTCAGTCCACCCCATAAATTTAATTCTGTCACTATTCACTCCCCCTCATGTCATTCCAAGCCCATTTCTTTCTTCTGTCAAACACGAAAGGAGATATTGTACAGAATGTTTACTAGGATGTTATATTAAATGCACCATGACCATGGCCTGTCAACCTCTTTAAAAAAAAGCATCCATGCTAATTGTGCACTATATTTCCAAGCCTTCTGAAGTCATACCATAACTTTCTGTGAGGAACAGACCGAGGTTTTCATAGCCAACTTACATTTAAATATTTTGCATGAAGTGTTGCACCAGATTTAAATGCCACTGTTTGTTGCTTCTCACATTACGGCAAAGTAGGTGTAAACATAAGGAAGTACAAGTGAGATTTGAGACCTCTGATGGATAACAACTTTATCGCACAAAAAGTTAGTGTACAACTTCAGACGGCTTGGAATATAGTGGACTATCTTTGTCATTTTGGAATTTGGAATTTTTGGAATGGCATTAGGTTGAGTAAACAATGATACAGATTCCTGTTTTAGGTGAACTCTACCTTCAAACTGGTGGTGCATTTGGTTATCACTTTATTCCCTCACTGGAAAAGCTCCTGAAACCCTTCATTAGCTGTTGCAACCTTGAGGTCTGCTCTGTCTTCTTGAGTGCTACAAAAACCACTGAACCTTGACGGAGACGGCATCGGAGCGACAGCTTGCAGGCACGGCTCCTTAAGGAGTGGGGGCTGGAATCTCAAGAGTTATAAAAGAAGGAGGGTTACAGAGGAGAAAGACGGGAAGGAGGAGAAGGGGTGGAGGTCAGTAATCACAGCATCTGTGGTCCGTTCCCTTAAACTCCAACACAAAGCCCCGGAGCTCACGGAATCCTGAGCAGCTAGAATTCCCTCACACGCACCGCAGGGCGCATTCTACAGCTGTTGCTGTGGAGACAGTCAGCGGCGGTTCAGCGGAGCTCGGGTCATTACGGCAGTTAGGAAACCTTCCTGAATGTTGCACTGTGAGCAGAGCTGGGTAGTAACTGATTACATGTATTCTGGATTACGTAATCAGATTCCAAAAATTAAGTACTTGCAATTAGATTACATTTTAAAACACTCATAATCAGACCATTTTTATGGATTACTCATTTATTGATTCTCCCTCTTTTTCATCTAAATGTTTCTTTCTAAAATAGCCTACTGCTTATATATATTCAGAAAGTCTTCCAGTTTTGCGGATATTCACACAGAGACCAGTCACTAGTCAGGTGGCCACACTGAGCATTTGACCACTGGATTTACAAAAATAATTTCGGGTTTAAGAAGTGTTTGAACATTGCTTCAACTGCTGATGAACAAATTAATTTTTATTTGAATTATCACTCAGTAGCTTATTTAATCATGTATTACTAAAGCGCTGGAAGGCTTTTGTATTTCAAACACATTAAAATCATTAAAATTCACGTTCATTCTTATTTACATGTAATGCAGGCATTCCCAAACTTTGTCATCTTACACCTAATATATTTTCTTGAAGTACCCCTGAGATTTTAAAACAAATATTTTAATAATTAAGTATCACATTTGCATGCTCACGGTTCTCTGTTGGTTAATGGTCACATGACATGCAGGTAAACAAAATATTTAATTTTGTTAGTAAGCGTTTTATTTTGATTGATGTTATTCTAAAATGACTTGTTTTAATTTTTATGATTTCATTAATTACTAGATTTTCATTAAACTCACGAAGCCCCTGCAGTTCATTTACGAACCCCAGTTTGGGAAACATTCGCAATGTAATGTAATGTTTAATGCACTTCATGTTGTTAATTACAACGAATGGAATATATTTTTGCGTCCGAAATTCTCATTCGAAATTTTCGCACGTAAAAAAAATAAATAAGAGTGCACGTTGTGTCAATCACGTTTACACACTGCCTCTGAAACTTTCATTCGTCGTAAAAAAAAAAATCGAATCAGGTTCGATTTTCTGCATTTTTGGACAATTTTGGATATTTCAGACTCAGTGTGCAAGGACCTTTACTGTTTGTATTTTTATATCAATATAGCACAAGATTATCCTATTTAAATCAATGTCATAAACAACGTAAGTCAAAAGTAATCTAAAAGTAATCAAAAATTTGTCTGATTACGTTACTTAAAATGTGTAATGTAATGGACTATATGTTACTAACTACAATTTTTGTCATGTAATTTGGAATCAGTAACAGACTACAATTTCTAAGTAATCTACCCAGCTCTGACTGTAAGCTACAGAAAGACATCATGCTTACTGAAGCATCTGGCCTGTCGTAGGATGCATTTACATGTGTATGACACTTATGCAAACGCAGTACAATAGAGACAGATGTCTATTACCACATGTCACAAGAAATCACACACAAAGACTGCCGGCTTTAAGATGCACAGCTCATATACTCACCAACACAGACACACAAAGTCAAGCATCACTAGCTCTAATGCTCAGTCTTAGAGATATGAACAGACACGAATGATTCCTCAAATCATGTGTCTTGTTGAGGAGAGGTGTGCTGTTACTTTACTAAGTGATCAGACTAACTATTTCAACCTGGTGGATGATAAAACAGGTGAAAAAATACTTATATTGAAGGAGAGATTCAAACGATATCTAGAGACTAAGAGCAGAGACTTGAGTGTAGACGCTTTTCACTTAGGCCATTAAACAACCAATTAGCAACCACCTAGCAACTATCCAAAACACTTTAGCATCCAGCTAGTAACCACTCAGAACACCCTGACAACTGTATAACAACATTAGGGCCCTATGATGTCCGCGATGCGGAAAACATGGACAGAATTGCGGAATCTGGTCATAAAAACAGAATTTAATGTATAACTCGAAATGTTACGGAATTTGCCAAATTTTGGATGGATATATCAAAAGTAGGTCAGTTTGCTTAAATCAAAACAAGATATAGACTGATTTCTGTGAATATTAAGCTGCACAATATCTGCTGCCACAATATATGAGTACATGAAGCCATGAACATGATCTCTTCATGAGAGTCACTTCATGAGCATTTTACTGTTTCTTTTGAGTAAAACTCGGCCTATCGTCATATCATATACAAACAGAAACCTAAAGGTCTTCACAGCAACCTGTCAAAATAAACGTTTGGTTTAACTTGAAGAAACTGTGACAGAAATATATTACTTAACGTAATTATAGTACTACTACTATAAATTATTAAAACATCTTTTTAAAAGAATATTTACCAGAACAATTATTAACAGAATTTATTTAGCAGAAAAATGTAAATACACAACACAGTTATTATTATTATTTATAAAATCAATCAATTAGAGATGCTTTTGATCATTAATATTTAGTAAAAAATATTTGGTGAAAATAGAACTTTAATAAATTGCTGTTTAATATTTGAAGTTTCATGATTTCAATTAATTAGACATGCTTTTTGATTATTAAAATTTAATTTAACCATTAAAACAGAGTCTAGAAAAAAATGCAATTTGGAAAAAATAAATAAAACAGATTTCATCCTACCGGCCCTACTACAGCATGCTAAAAACCACTTGAGGATGGACACTTTTCACTTTGGCCATTAAAAAACCACCAGAACATCCTAGCAACCCCATAGCAACAGCCTAGCAACCACCCAAAACACCCTAGCAACATGCTAAAAACAACTCCAGAAGTGTTTTCTACAGGTAAGCACCACCAAAAACCAAGTTCTGCATTCAGCTCCAAAGGTTTCCAATAAACAAAGCAGATGGAAAAATGTCCTCCTCTCGGCTCACTCAATTGCAGTCTATCTTTCCTAAACTCATCCTTTGACCTTGTGACTATTTATTAGAGTCATTTAGAGTGAGCCATTAGTCACAGAACAGAGCCAAACAGGCCTGCATTCAAAGGCTCTTACCCAGAATCCTTTGCTACACACACACACTCTGCTCTGGCAATCACTCTGAACTTATAGCCAAAAGAAAAAATAAAAACCTCATCATTCACAAATTGGGCTTCATTCATAAAACATGAGGAGAAAAATCTGTGAAACCATATTTTAATGTAAACTGCATCTGAAAATGTACTATCAAATTTTATGAATTACACAGAAATTAGTTTTTCTTTCTTTCTTTATGTGAATGAGGCCTACTTTGGGATCGTTTATTGCATACTTTGACTATTTTAATAAAGTTTTCAGCTATACAGAGAGTAGTACATTTAATCACGTTAATATGTAACCAAAATTAGCCCAAAACCCCTATTTAAACATTAAAATGATTCTATTTGGGCCTCAATACGTCTTTGTACATCTGCAGTCTGACAATTTAACTGGAACTGAAGTTTGCTTCTGATGTGTCATATTGGAAAGATCATGGGATTATGGGTATTGTTGCGAAAACAAAAACATTTTAGTCCTAAACAGCAGTTACAAATAAAAGCATGAGGGTGAGTCACTGCATGAGCCAACAGAGATGGGAATATCCCACTCACAATATGTTCTCTGCGAAGAAATACAAAATACTGACATAAAATGACTTTTCAAATTGATCCAGAGGTCCAACGCTCTCAATTCTTTTGGCGTTGACGTAGTTTATGAATTATGAAGTCATGCCTTGAGACGACACATCAAAACTCTCACTCTGACTGTTATTAAAATGCCAAACACATATACAGCTTGGCTGAATTACTTTTGTTTGTATCTCTCTTTACTTTCAGCTGTCTAAAGAAGCAGAGCTATTGTTCTCTTGGCTGAAATTACTTGCAGCACTTATTCAATTACGCTCTATCTATCCGCTCTCTCGCTTCTTAGTCAGGAATGCACTAATGAACACACTCTCATTACTAGTTTAACTTTCAGTCTTAAAACAAACAACAAAACAGCACAAACTACAATCACTACAAAACTGCTGTGCACTACTTTAAACTTCATATATAAGACCAATGCAAACAATGCACATTGAGCACACAATACACACTATTTAAATGACAATACAATAAACTTTTACATATTTAAAAATAATAATAATAATTAAAATGGATAAAGACCACTCCTAAAAGAAAATTAGTTTTAGTTGTTTTAATTTTATATAATGTTTGTGTATTTTTAATGCATTTATTAATATTTTTATTTTTAGAAATAAAAAAACTTTATTTACAGTTTTTTTTAATCATTTGTACCATTAAAGGAGGTTTTGTGAAATATAATTTTGGTTTTGTCAGACAATAACTACAGATTATGCCTAAAAAGTTTTTGTTTTAATTTTATAATATTTGAAAACAATGTATTTTTATTGTATTGTTTTAATCTTTTTATTTAAAAAATAAAATAAAATAAAATTTACTCTATTTTTAAATCTTTTTTACCATTGAATGAGGTTGTGTCAAACATAATTTTGGTTTTGTCAGACAATAACTACAGACCAAAGTATTTATTTATTTATTTTTACATTTTATAATATTTTTATTCATTAACAAATTTTATTTTTAATGTATTTGTTTTATTTATCTTTTTAATTTTTGAATAAAAAAAATACTCTATTTTTGAATTATTTTTACTGTTGAAGGAGATTTTGTCAACCATAATTCTGGTTTGTCACACAATAACTACACTAATTTCTTTATAAAATGTTTTTATAAAACATTTTATAATATTTTTACAAACTATTTTTATTTTATTTTATTTATTTTTTTTATTTGTCATTTTTATTTTTAGAATGAAAAAAAACACCATTATTTACTCTACTTTTGAATAATTTTTACCACTGAGGGAAGTTTTGTCAAATGTAATTTTGGTTTTGCCCCCAAAACCTACACACACACACACACACACACACACAAACATACCTTGCTCTGTTGCTTGCGCCCTGCAGTAGTGCAGTGGTCTTTCATTTTGTGAAATCTGACCCCAGGAAAGACGGCATCCACTCTCATGATCTGAGCAGCTATTCCCTTCTTCTCCTCCCTTTCCTCTTTTTTCCTTCTTCAGCACAGGCTTTGGCTGATTAAATCCTCTTTTTCCCAGCCGGTCCCCGTGTATCCTGCAAACGGTCTGCGAGCAGAAGAGAAGCTGCAGTCGCTCAGAGAGACTCAAACTCCAGCTGCAGGCAACTTTATCTCTTTCCAGTGTTTCTGCCTTCCTCCGCTCTCATTCTCTTTTCCCACCCCTCCCTCCTGAAGCCAGGACCCCCCTCCCTCTCCTCTTTCCCATCGGAGTCTTTCTCCTCCTCCAAACCCCCCACTGCTGAACTAATCTGCAGCTGGACGAGCGATTGGACGCCTGGTTGCCGTGGAGATGGAGTATCCAGCTTTAAAAGTTGACTGGAGCCAAACGGAGCGCAGAACAAATTCCATCCATCCGCATGAACGGTGGAATCAAGAAGTATGTGGATACTTCAGATGCTCTTAAAAATCAACCTGGGAGGAAAAATCATAAATAAGATCTCTTTGATTGCTCAGTTGTTTCTCCTATATGGAAATGAGATTAAATAGAAATCAAATGGAAACGTATGCTTAAGAAAAAGACCCCAGTAATCTGGTGGGGTGTCTCCTCTAGAGCTTTAGATCTCAACAATGTCTCAAACTATGCTCAGTTCTACAGTCAAAAGTCAGACTCAGGTCATCTCGATATGATCAACATGAGTTTTATAGCTCTACACTCTTACTGTATGATAGTTATTATTACTGCCTTTTTTATTTCTACTGAGAAATTGTAGGAAAAATGTCTGAGACAAAGTTTGACACTTCAATGTCTTTGAAAGAGCAATATCGGAGCAATAAGACTTTCCTCCTTTTTATTATCTATAAAAATAGACACAAATTTAAGGTAATTAAATTTCTTAAAATGTTTTTTTTTTTTTAAACGCATCCTGGTTTCCACAAAAATATGAAGCAGCACGATTGTTTTCAACATTAATAACAATCAGAAATGTTTCTTGAGCAGTAAATCAGCACATTAGAATAATTTCTGAAGGATCATGTGACATTGAAGACTGGCGTAATGATGCTGAAAATTCAGCTTTGATCACAGAAATAAATTACATAACTAAATCCATAGCAAAATAAATAAATAAATAAAAAAACGAATGACAAATAACAAAACAATAAAATATGGAACAACAACAAACAAAATTGCATTAAAATAATGTTTTTTCATGTTAAAAATATTAAAACATTTACTCATTCTATTTGACTATTTTTCTTTAATTAGGACATTCTTATTTTTATTTGAATCGTTTTCAATTAAATGATATATCTTGTGTTTATCATTACTGAACTGATGATTTATTGCATTTTAAATATGACAACTTATTAACCAATAAATCAACAAATCAGTCACTTGATGAGGGCTCATTTCCAATTGTAATAATATTTCTATTTTTGATCAAATAAATGCAGCCTTAGTGAGCATTAGATAACAAATCTTGTCATCTAATGCAAATACCGTCAAACTGACTCACTTTAAATTAATATTAAGTTAGTTTTGTAAGAGCTTATTAAAGTCAGATTGTTTTGCTTTACATTGGCATGCACAAGCATGATTCAACGTCACATGTTTACAATAGGGTTTCAAGTTGAGCCCCCTGGAGCGATGTGTTTTTCCTGCCCGCAGTGGGACTGAGGGTCTCTGGGAGAGGGAGTGTCTAAAGATCCCATGTGAAGGACAGTCTTGGCTCGACTTCAAGAGAGGAGGAGGAGATAGACTCAAGGGATCGAGTTACGCACAGATTTAACTGGAGAGTTTGCGGACTTAATGGAATCAGTGTCTTTTGTGGCTGTTGTAAAGCTTTTGTGCTAGATTAACTCTGGCTGCAAAGCTGATTTTAAAGCTTATAAGCAAATTTGTAAAAGTCATTTTGAAAACCTAGGTAGTTTTGCAACATATGCATGAGAAATGCACACAAAAAAACCATTTGCATGTATAATCAAATATGACATTTCTAAATAAATAAACATTTCACCCACAGCATTTCAATGTGCAAAAGAGAATGAAAGACACTGATCATCAGGTCTGTCTTTATACCTGCTCCTTATGTGTTTATTTTATGTAGGTCTATGTATGAGGGAGGATAGGAGTCCACATGTTGGCACATAATGAAGCACAGCGACACCTACGGGACAATGAAGAGAAACCTGTTCTCTATTCTTTTTCTGTTCTAGCTACTTATTCTTATCTTTTGTTGGTTTTGATTGCGTCTGTAAGTCGCTTTGGATAAAAGCGTCTGCTAAATGTAAATCTGATTTGGTTGTCTTATGATGTGTTTAATCATATGTCGTTGTTTAAACTCAGAATATGGAAACTGCTGCGGGAACCAAATCAAGCAAAGATCAGAAGATTCAACGACCTAAAAATGAGAAGATCTGAGAGGAACTGTAGGCCTATATTGTTATAAACCTGTGTATTTATCCTCAAAGTCAGCACGTTGTATGTTTGAATACTTTTTGCAGTCGTCTATCAACCAAAATTGGAATTTTTAAAGTATTAGATTACTTCCTGTTCCTTAACAGTTAATTTTCTTCTGTTCTCTATGTGCAGTTACATATAGGCAGTGCTACATTTCATGTAAAGATCTGCATTTACTAGAAAGTAAACAGAAAGCTGCTTTAAAGCAATTTGAAAGTGCAAAAAAAACAGTAGAAATGGTTATCTTTGATGCAATGAGAAACACAGCTTTTATTATGGGTGTTTTTATTTTGTATTTGTCTAGCAATCAATAATCCCCCCACCTTTTTTTTTCTTTTCCATCTGTTAAAGTGGAGTTTATTTTAATACTCCTAGCTTTCCCTTTTCCCTCTGTTCTCGATATGCATTTAGATTTAGGCATTTTGAAATCACATGTTCAGATCTGTATTTATTAAGGTAAACAGTAAGTTGCAGTAAAATATGCTCTTATCCAGAGTAATTTGTGATATAATTATTACAGTGATTTATTTTTATTTTTTCAAAAACACTCGTGCATGTATCTGTTTTTGACACTTGTGTGATGTGATCGTGTTGTGCAGGTTTCTGCCGGCGGACCCTAGAGAGGTCAGAAGTGTGTGTCCGCAGCTGACATGCATGTTCTCTGTGCCGCCCAGGGACCGCAGTGCATCCAGTCGAAGCCTGTCGTAGTTCCAGTTCCTGTGAAAACCACGTGTCTCGGAGACCAGGACGTCAATCCAGATCAACTCCTAACCCAGAGCAAACCACAGGGGGAGTTAAGTTTTAGGTGTCTGGTCACTTTTGACTGGGAAGATCACAAGTGTGACTCCCAAATAAGGAGCACCAGAGGGTTAAAACAAGGCCGAAAAATGATTTAGTCCATACAGGTGCAAAATTTTTCTTGCACAGCTGGTCAGTTTGGAGATTTTGGTTTTGCTTTTGTGTCTTTCAGACTAGTGGGAAGAAAATATCCAAAATACCTTAAAACAAAATACATAAACAAATGCTGATCTTGGCTTTATCCAGTGTTCAAATTCATGTCCTGGAAATATATGCAAATTAGCACATATTTAATTGGATAATTTGCACATTTAAACATCTCATATACAAAAATATATGTATTTATATACATATAAATGCATGTATTTGTGTAAATACCCCCCCCTTATGGATTTACTGACAACGTGATCATTTGGAAGGATTCATATTTTCTGTTCCTATGTTCAATGCTGTAGTGCCCTCAATATCAATCAGTGGTTATGACCGTCTGTGTTTTGTCTGTTCTTTAGGAAAATGTGGAGTTCAGAAAATTTTGACATTGGCCCAGCTCTGGGCAAAGGCAATTTTGCGAGCGTGTATCTGGCCAAGGAACATAAGACCAAGATGATCCTGGCGCTCAAAAGCAGCTGGAGGAAGCTGGATTGGTGTACCGGACGCAGAGAGAGGTAGAGATCCAGACACATCTCAGGTAGGCATCGCTTTCTCACCATCTGCCTGTGTTTATCACTCCGGAGTCGTTCTCCAATGTTCTCTCTCTTGCAAATGTTCCAGAATCTGGGAACATTTGCAAACTTCAGCGCTGAGTAGGGTTGGGTCTCGAGAACTGGTTCAAATGAAGAAATGCAATCCAGACAGGTGATTTTTAATAGAACAATAACGTCTGATGTAAAGCAAAGAGCTTAAAGGAATAGTTCACCCCAAAATGAAAATTCTGTCATTAATTATTCGCCCTCATGTCGTTCCAAACCCGTAAGACCTTCGTTCATCTTCTGAACACAGATGAAGATATCTTTGAAACCTGACCCTGTATAGATAGCAACGCAACTGTACTGTTCCCAGACCCAGAAACGTAGTAAGAACGTTGGTAAAACAGTCCATGTGACATCAGTGGCTCAACTTCAATTTTGCGAAGTTGTGTGTATGTATGTGTGTATTATATATACTGTGTGTATATATATATATATATATATATATATATATATTTTTTTTTTTTTTTGTGTGTGTGCAAAGGAAACTAATTTATTCAACAATTCTCCTCCCCCGAGTTACTGTCTTCTGCTATTTTGGGGAGTACCCAAGAGCATAATCAACTTTGTAATGACATGAGGGTGAGTAATGACAGAACTTTCATTTTTGGTTGAACTATCTATTGAACTGTCTCCTTTCAGACATCCCAATATCCTGCGTCTCTATGGTTACTTCCACGATGTGGAGTGCGTTTATCTCATCCTGGAGTTTGCTCCTAAAGGAGATCTGCACCGAGAGCTCCTGCGCTGTGGGATGTTTGACGACCAGCGACGTGCCACGGTACTAAACCACTATTCGCTATTTTGAATGCTCATGATTAATGTATGAAGACTAATAACGTCTCATAATGATGTGTGTACTGTCTGTTTGCAGTGTATAATGGAGATTGCAGATGCTCTCGCATACTGCCGCTCCAAGAACGTGTTTCACAGAGACCCTAAACCTGAAAACCTTCTGCTGGGGGCCAGTGGAGAGCTGAAGATAGCAGATTTGGGATCGGCCGTCCACACGCCCTTCTCCAGGTCAGCCTTCTGCTTGCGTACTCTGGTGTAATCGTAACTTTGGTTTTGTGCATGTCAGTGTTTTTCATTCACCATTAAAGTGCGGCATATTGTCCTGATGACATCCTGGGGAGGATGGTGTTTTTCTGATTTGTGTTCGGTGTGTTTCTCATTCGTCTGCTCATGTCATTGATTGTGTGGTACGTTGGAATGCCTTCCTCCAGAGATGATTGAGGGTGACCTGTATGATGAGAAGGTCGATCTGTGATCTGTCTTAGAGCGCTCTGCTATGAGTTTCTGGTTGGCCATCCACCTTTTGTAACAAAGAGCCATGAAGAGATGTACTGCAAGATTTCTACTGTAAGAGAAATGTTTGGAATCTTTTAACTTTTGCACGGTTTACCAGAACTGCGTTGAAGTTAAGTTGAGGATTCTCTTTGTGAGAATCTTTCTTTGTTGCATGTACCGCTTTAGAGGAAATGTCATTTAAGATGTTGAAAATTGTAATCATCATAAAAAAAAAAAATAAATAAAAACCCAGTGTTCAGGTGCTTTTTGGTGAAAAATTGTTAGGTTATAGATCTGCAGAAGTACAAAATAACTTGTGTAAACTCATAGGACTGCTACTTTATTTTTAATTTTTAAATGTACATTTTGGCTAATATGCATTAATACGCTTAATGCTTTATGGTAAAGTTCATTTTGATAACGTTCATGCACTAACTATGAACTGACAATGAAAAGGTTATTAATCTATTAATGTTTTGAAATGCATGGTTCATTGATCTATATAATTTTGAATGTATTAAAAACAAGAACTAATGATTAAATGTAGAAATGAACATTTAAACTAGGTTAAAATATGCTGTAAAAGTATTATTAAATGCCTAACGTGATATTAATAAATGGAGCCTTACTGTAAAGTGTTCCCAGTGTAATTTATTAATCTGCCCTTTATGATAAACAAGGTTGCATTAAAGGAAATTGAGTGATCAGAGGCTCTTGTTAATTTAATTTGAATATGTTTTGTTCTATAAATGTTCTGCTTTCGAGTTCAGCTGATGTTTCTCTTTAGACTGAGATACCCGCAGCTGTCTCATGAGATAGATATAGATATATCACATTTTTTTTTTTAACCTCTATTTTTATGTATTCGGTGTGTCTTAACGACATCTTATAGCCTTTCACTGTCTTCATGTTTCAGCCTTGATTTGATTCTCTTTCCAGGTTGAGTTTCTCTTTCCAGCTCACGTGAGTGAGGGCAGCATAGACCTCATCAACAGACTCCTGAAACACAACCCCATGCACCGGCTCCGCATGCAGGATGTCATGGTGCACCCGCGGGTGGTGAACAACTCCAAGAAACCAACCTCTCGCACAGCACCCAACAACTGAAGACCAACCTAACTCTTCAGACATTAACTTGTTTTATGTAAATAATAAAAAATATATATTTAGGTTTATATAAGTACTTGTTTTTTTTAAATGTATTCATTTAAATTAATATTACAATTTTTAATATTAATTAAAAAGATGAGAAATATACTGTTTGTGTGTGTGGGTTTGTTTTAGCCCAACGCAGTACACACAGCAAGGTTTTTATTTATATTTGTGTGTGTGTCACACATACATATAACGAAAAGAAAACAAGTAGACAGAATAGAGAAAGCTAGTGTTAGAGGCTTTTTTTTTTTTGTAAGAGTTAGGAAACAAATAGAGAGTGCAAGTGTTGGAGGTAAAGTTTTTTTAAAGTTTTTTTTATTAAACTTTAAAATGACAAATTTATAGTACAAGATGCATAAATAATACTAATGGAAACAATATCGGCAACAAAATTAAATGTTAAAATTAAAAAAATAAATAAACACAACAAATAAAACTGTAATAAACACTTAAAGCCTTTGGTTAATGCATTATAAAGGGTATAATGCAATATAATTATTCATAATGAGCATTGTAATACATATCTTGTAATAATTATAACTGAATTAAAAAATGCATAGTGTAAAAAAGAATTGCTAAGTGTTATAATGTATTAACTGTGGTTACAATTGTTCATGAGACTGTACAATGCATTATAAGGTGAATTACAAGGCATAATTAATGCATTAAAACTACTTTTATAATGCATTGTACGTAAAGGTTTAAGTAAAGATATTCAAACATTTAGTACTTTTTTAATTTAATTGTCATTATTTTGAATCAAGTTGTTATTGCATACGGAGTATATACTCAATTACTAATGTTTATTATTGCTGAGCTGATGATTTATTGCTTTAAATCAATGCATCAGTTATTCGATAAGGGTCTATCTTTTTCCATGTCCCTCTGAGCCGCGGAACTAATGTTGAGAGTCACACGGAAGGATTAATCAGCCGGACCGGAGGAGAGGAGCAACACTCATAACAAATGTTTGAATGAATTAAACTAGATTCGTGTAAAAATGTGGAGATACAATGCGAAAATGAGGCTAAACAGCACGACTGTGGACATCTGGCAACGAAAAAGTGCAAGATGAAAAAGAACAGGGATGTTTATGATCGCGCTTTATCGCGGGAGCGGCTGTGTTTTGAATCTTTCCGTGCATGAAATTAAATTTAACATCGTAGATATAAAGACTTAACATTGCTGTGGATGCATGCATAACACATGCACAACATGCACGTAGATTTTGCATCAAAAAACTACATGATTTATTATTTGTAAGTGAATGTTTATTAATCATTCTACACACTGCATGCGTGATCTTAATGTTTTCATGCGTCTGATTTCAAAAGTGATCAAAAAAATAACCATTATAAATTGCAAATGCACTACAAATGCATCCTAAATAATTCATAACTGTATCAAAAATGTCTGCTTTCTGTGCAAAACACCTGCTCCAGGACTTCAGGTACATGGTGCACAGGGTTTCGATTCGAATCCCGTCCCGTAGAGTGTTTCTTTTTAAAGGTACTCATGTTTTATCTCAAGCCCCTAAAGTGGGACTTTTCTGTTGGACTGCGTGTGGCATCACTTACGCCGCTGGACAGGAAGCCATCCATCAGAAGAGGACCACAGAGAGGAAGTCAGTCGCCCGAGTGCAGATCCACAGGTTAGTATTCGTCTTGCGTTTGGGAATCCGCGCCTTGGTGCTTCTTCTCAAATTCAGCCCACTTCTGATTCTGTATCCCCTGACTTTGCTATCACAACGTTGGGCGTCCCATTGGTTGGACACCCTGCTTTGGGTCACGGAAACATCTGGACCTACTTTTATCAAGCTCGGCCAGTGGGCCAGCACCAGAAGGGACATCTTCTCCCAGGACTTCTGCGAGCGCTTCTCAAGGCTTCATGTGCGGGTGAAGCCCCATCCCTGGTCCCACACCAAGCTCTGTCTGAGGAGGGCGTTTGGGGAAGGATGGAGGCAGATGTTTGTGTTTGACGGCAAGGAGCCTGTGGGCTCGGGATGCGTGGCACAGGTGTACCGCGCCAAAGCCAAGGTGAAGAGCGTCGACGATCTGGCTTTCCAGAAGCTGGTGGAGGAACAGGAGGAGAACAATCTCCTGGAGGCCTGGGAGATCCCTGGTTTGGGAGGAGCTTTGAGTGACTTCTGGGAGACGGATAAAGATGAGGAGGAGACGGTGGACACCAAGACGAGGGATTTCAGAGAGAGACCTGGTCCAGACGAACACCTGGAGGAAGAGCGTCTGATTCCTGTGGCAATTAAGGTAAAGATCCTATTTACTTTCTTCTTACTTTTTAAACCCATCCCTTCCAACCATCTGGAGTAATGTGCACATTTCTGTGCATGTTTATTTCTTTTTCTCTCAGATTATCAAGGTAAAATTGTTTTTTAAATGACATTTTTCATGTATTTTTCTGTTTATTTGTACTTTTGAGTCTGTTCTTGAAGTTTAAGTCAACATTTTTGTCCAACCCTGTTAAAAAAATCCAGATCAAAGCAGCTTCATCCTCTACTTAGTAAAAAAAAAACTAAGTGATTGCACCTCTTCTGTTTTTCCTCCTGAAAAATGAAATTTCTTTGTTTTTTTAAATTATACTTTTTTTTTTCTTTAATAAAATAAAAAAATTAAGAGTATGCATTTCATTTTGTATTCATTTACTAATAAAGTACTCATTTACATCATATATTTATTTTCATATAAAATAAGCAAATTTTATTTATTTATTTATTTAATCTTAATGCATACTATATATATATATTGTATACTCTATTTTGTCACAGAAATACATCAGATTATCAAGGTAAAATGACCCGGAAGATGAAGATTGCACCTACTTTTTTCCCGAAAATATAAATATCACTTTCTTTGAAATTAAAATATTACATTTATGCATTTCTTTTGGTATTTTATTATCACTAAATTACTAAATTAAACTATGTATTTTCATATATAACAAGAAAATTCTGTTTGATTTTATCTTGATAATTTTTATTTAATCTCTGATGTTTTCCCCTCTATTTTCTCACAGAAATACATAACTTTATTAAAGTAGAATTGCAATTTAAATGGCACGTCATGTTTTTCCAAGATGTTTATTTCTGCTCTTCTCAGTTTTTTGACTGTTCTTAGTCTGGATTGAAAAGTCCAGATCAAACCAACTTAAACTAGTCAAATGATGTAAGATGCAATTTTAGGGCTTGAACTCAAATTGTTTCAGGTCACAAATTACCTGAATATTGGAGTAAGGTTAAGATGGTCACTCTTGTTTAGCTGGGTAACTGGTTCGGGATGTTATACTAGCAAAAAAAGAAATGCTATAATGTTCCAAAAACCATCTTAACCATCAAGGTGCTGGACTAAATTGGGTTTCTCTGTTGTTATTGGGTGTTTTAATATCATCATTATTCTCTAGAATTTTTTTTCCTTCAACCAGGTTCTTCATCCAGGAATCAGGCAGCAGGTGCAGATCGATCTGATCCTGATGAAAGCTGGAAGTTTATTCCTCAACTGTTTGCCCGGCATCAAGTGGCTCAGCCTGCCTGAGATTGTAGATGAGTTTGAGAAGCTCATGACCAGACAGGTACTGATACTTTTATGATGAAACTTCCTTCGTGCAGGGTCATTATAGTTAACTAAAACCATAAAAAAGGTATTTGTTACTTGAAATAAAATATAAAAACTAACTGAAATAATAATAATAAACAAATTTTTTAACATTTATAAAAATTAATTAAAAATATAGACATCTATATAAACATATTTAAAAAATAACAATAGCTAATAAAAATGAAAATGTAAAAATAAAAACAAATATAATATTTGAAAAAAAAAAATTATATATATATATATATATATATATATATATATATATATATATATATATATATAAACTAAAATAAGAAAAATAATATCTCAATGAATAACACTACTTCATGGTGATTTGGGTATATTTGTGTATTAATATCTCTTTGATGCAGATCGATCTTCGTTTTGAAGCGCAGAACATCGAAAAGTTCCAAAAGAACTTTAAAGATCTGCAGTATGTGAAGTTTCCGACGCCCCTCAGACCGTTTGTCACAAGGACTGTGTTGGTAGAAACATATGAGGTGAAAATGCCTGTGCTCTTGATCATTTTAATATTGTATATCCGATTTTATTCCACTGAGATGAACTAACGCTTTGATTTATGCTCCCTTAGGAAAGTGAACCCATCTCAAAATACCTAAGCTCAGACGTTCCAGAAGGAATCAAGCAGAGAATCGCACGGATGGGTGTCGATCTTCTTTTGAAAATGGTTAGTTACAGGAATGATTCACCCAAGAATGAAAATTTGCTGAACATTTATTCACCCTCAGGCCATCCAAGATGTGGATGAGTGTGTTTCTTCATCAGAACAGATTTGTAGAAATGTAGCATTACATCACTTGCTCACCAATGGATCATCTGCATTGAATGGGTGCCGTCAGAATGAGAGTCCAAACAGTTGATAAAAACATCACAATAATCCACAAGCAATCCCCACCACTCCAGTCCAGCAGTTAACATCTTGAAAAGTGAAAAGCTGCATGTTTGTAAGAAACAAATGTATCATTAGGATATTTTTTACTTCAAACTGTTGCTTCTGGCCAAAATACAAGTCCATAATAACGGTTCCTCCAATGAAAACGTCCATTCCTTGTTGTCCTCTCACATCAAAATACACTAACATATTTGTTAAGATCTGTTTAGGACTGTTTTCATTTCTAAAAGGTGTTTAATCTGTGCATTTTTCTCTCCTGATTCAGACGAGACAACCTTTTCACTGGAGAAAGAAATATTATGGATTATTGAAATATTGAAATATGAAAATTAAATATTATGTCTTAACCCATTTAATCCCACCGGTCACAATAGTGACTGTAAAAACTTTTTTCATTCATAAAGCTCTACACACCGTACCGACTGATGTTTTAGTGCACTTCCTGCAAATATGGAAAAAATAAAGGGTCTCAATTAAATATGTGCAGTTTCACATGATTAGTGCAAATTGTCACATGACCAGAGGAGTTTATTTCCTGTTTGCACCTTGAGCAGATGACGGATGCATCAAAGCTCCAAAACGAAAGGCTAGTAAAGTATGTTAACATAAAGATATGAAAAAGATTTTTGGTACACGTTATCTTTAGGGTGTCTAGTATTAATATATGCATTTGCATATATTCAGTTTTGTTGAGTGTGATTATAGAGTGAGTAAACATGTTGATGGTCACAATAGTGGGATAACGGTGAACTATATTTTACAATACAATCCAATGGCAGTTGCTGGTGAAAATGACAATAAAATGTTGCACTAAATTAAAAATTCAAATGTTAGAAAAATTTTACAATAATGATGTTGTAATACTCGTAGCATTGATTTAAAAATTGATGTTATACTTTAGAAAAAAGTAACAATTTTGAAATGCGGTTGAATTTTTATGTTTTTTATCTCAGTGTTCCTATCAATGTTGCATAAGGTTTTTTTATGCATAATAGTAACACTAGAAAGTGATCAAACAGTTTAAAAATAGCTGAGCTAAGATATAACAATTTTTATGACTGCAGAAATACAGTGGGTACAGTGTTCGAATTGAGGGGGCTGGGGGTCCTGGACCTCCATAGCATTAAGGGACCCCCATAACACCCAAAATATATAATTGGGGGGGTCCCCTGGTTTTAATGAAAAAATATAATACTTGAAACATTGAACTAGTGAAAATAAAAATTAAATGAAAAGATTCGATGGCTGTATTAAATTTAGACCCGTCCATGTTACATCGTATTTTATTTTTAAGCGTTTGTACAGCGTTACTCATAATAACCAATCACACACGATTCTGTTGAGCTTAGGAATGCAATGGCCAATCAGAGGCGGTCAGATTAGTCATCGCTGAATTTTGTTCAGACTGAAACTTGCGCATAAGCAATAAAAGTGCAGACATACGTACGATAAAAGTAAGAGATTAATTTATCATACAGATTATAAGAGGAGTTATGAGTGCTTAAACACTAGCTAGACTGACTGAGTGCATTCTTTCACTGCATGGTTCAGTCTAATAAAATGCAGAATGCTCCTCTGCGGCAGAAAATATGTATATTTATATAATTTCATATAGTTATTCAATATCTCACGAAGAGTGCACCCCCCCGCAAAAATCACAAATGTGATATTGAGTTTATACAACAGTTAAATAAACAATAAGTTAATATTAAGAGACTTACATTTTAGACACCATATTGCCTATTTTTGCTCTATTTAGCCAACAAAAAATGGTTCCAAACACAGCTACAGCAGTGTTTTGCGTCTCTGAGCAACATGACCGTGTTTCGTTCCTGAATGAATCAATCGTTTAAATGATTCGGTTCAATCGCAATGAATCACTTAATAACAATGACTTACTGTCACCTATTGGCGGTTTTAATTTCACATTTAAAGTATATATTTTAATAATAATTTCAAATATCAGTATTCAGTGTTTTAGGATTAAAATATCAAAACATTAATGCATTTGTTACTGCAGGTTAAATGCATTCATGTTTTGCATTAATGTGTAAATACATCTGAATGCCACTTCAGATGCAGCTTCTGTGTTTCCTCTGCATTGCAAAGATGAATTTTGTTGATAATGATTTTAATGATAATGATATTCTATGAAAAAAAGGCTTTATTTTTAAGAATATCAAAAACTTTAGGAGTCAGCTGCCCACTGCAGTCCTGCAGCTCAGTACACTCAGTAAAATATCGTCTGTTATACCCAAAAGATATATTTTTTTGTCTATATTGCTCACCCTTAAGATATTAAATTCTTCTTTGCTTAGTGATTGTTTGCACATAATTCACTGATCATCGTAAAATAAGCTTTTATCTTAGAATTAGGTTCTCTCAACAATAACGAGGACAAGACAAAAATATGAATCATATTTAGGCTATACAAGGTTTCATATACTGAATACTTAGGACCATGTGATATTTCAGTTTTTCTTTTTTAATAAATCTGCAAAAATGTCAACAATTCTGTGTTTTTCTGTCAATATGGGGTGCTGTGTGTACATTAATGAGGGAAAAAAAATGAACTTAAATGATTTTAGCAAATGGCTGCAATATAACAAAGAGTGAAAAATTTAAGGGGGTCTGAATACTTTCCGTACCCACTGTATGTGATTCCAGTACTCTCCATATCCCATTGTGTTATAAAACACAATTTTTCACACACTTTTCCAAAGAAATTTCCAAAAATAATTGTTGATTATTTCAAAGGGTTACTAATGACACTATGATATTTTCATGTCTGGGAAAAATTTGGGGTTAATGATGGATTTGTTTCTTACAAACATGCAGCTTTTGGCTTCACAAGACGTTAACTGATGGACTGGAGCGCTGAGGATTATTGTGATGTATTTATCAGCTGTTTGGACTCTCATTCTGACGGCACCCATTTACTGCAGAGGATCCATTGGTGAGCAAGTGATGCAATGCTACATTTCTCCAAACCTGATGAAGAAACAAACTCATCTACATCTTGGATAGCAAAATGTTAATTTTGTGTGAACTATTCCTTTAAACAATGGTCAGATGAATTGTATGTGTTTCATTAATCCAGGTGTTTGTGGATAATTTCGTCCACGGTGACCTCCATCCGGGGAACATCCTGGTGCAGTGTGGGCGAGGAGAGGGACCCCAGGACAGGGCGACTCTGACGGACATGTGCGACACTGTGGTGGTCAGCATGAGGCAGACTCCTCCGCCTCTACAGCTGGTGCTGCTGGACGCGGGCATCGTGACACAGCTCAGCGAAGCAGATCGACGCAACTTCAGGGCCGTGTTTACCGCTGTCGTTCTCAAGCAGGTAAAAGACATACTCTATGGGCATTTGGGTTCTTTTGTTGACATTTCTGAATGTCAATATTTTAGCGGCAAATTTCAAATGTTCGAGCATCAGTGTTATTTTAGTATTATTTCCCTTCAGACCATCCAATATTAGGATAGGTTTGTTTCTTCATCAGAACAGATTTAGAGAAATGTAGCATTACATCACTTACTCGCCAATGGATCATCTGTGGTGAATGGGTGCCGTCAGAATGAGAGTCCAAACATGTGCTTGTGTTGCCAGGGTGAGCGAGTTGCAGAGCTAATCCTTAATCACGCCCGCGCCAATGAGTGCCAGGATGTGACGCGTTTCAAGAAGGAAATGGCTGAACTAGTGGATCATGCACTCAGTGACACGCTTTCTCTTGGAAAGGTACGGAGTTATGCATCACTACCTTCATCACTTCCATAATTAGTTCAAAATCTATATACTACCAGTCAAGTTTGAACTAATTGAGATTTTTGTTTTTGAGGTATTTTTGAAAGATGTCTCTTCCGCTCATCAAGGCTGCATTTATTTGATTAAGAATACAATAAAAATGGTAATATTGCAAAATGTTATTAAAATTTAAAATAACTATTTTATATTGTGATATATTGTAAAATATAATTTATTCCTGTGATGCAAAGCTGAATTTTCAGCATCATTACTCTCATTCTAATATGCTGATTTGCTGCTTAAGAAACATTTCTTAATTTTTAAAACAATTGCTTCATATTTTTGTGGAAACAATGATACGCTACCATTGAAACGTTTAAAAAAACAAGACATTTAAGTTAAAAAAGAAAGAAATTAGTACTTTTATTCATCAAGAATGTGTTAAATTGATCAAAAGTGACCGTTAAGACATTTATAATGTTACAAAAGATTTCTATTTCAAGTAAATGCTGTTCATTGAACTTTCTATTCAAGGAGATCCTGAAAAAAATGTTATGGTTTCCATAAAAAATATTAAGCAGCAAAAACTGTTCATGTTGGTTTGACCGATGACTTGTGTTGGTTTATAGATTCAGGTCGCCGAGCTGTTGTCTCGAGTCTTTGGTTTACTGATTCATCACAAGGTGAGAGCAGCTGATCTTAGCACAAGTCAGTACATCATAAAATAATGCTTATTGGCTTAATGCAACATCTACCTTTCAATAATCCAATAAGCAGCCTTTAAATTTGTAAACAGGATGTAGTGCTAAAAAGCTAAGCATTTCCGTTTTAATGTGAATATTTGACTTGTTTTTTTCTGCCTTGGTAGCTTTTAAAGTAATTGTAATTGAATTTAGCAGCAACATAACTGACATAAAATATAGTAAACATATTTAAATATGTTATTTAAATAATGCATAGACAGGAACTGCATGCAAAATAAATGCTAACATACAAAGCAGAATTTTTTTGTGTGTTAAAAATCTGGCATGCACAAATAGTTAATGTGACAAAACATTGTGATGTAGTGATTTGATACTATTGTGTGTTTAAGTGAGAGATGTTTTGCTCTTCCTGTTGCAGGTGAAGTTGGAGAGTAATTTTGCGTCTATGGTGTTTGCCATCATGGTCCTGGAGGGTTTGGGTAGATCCCTGGATCCCAACCTGGACATCCTGGAGATCGCCAAACCCCTCCTGCTGAAAAACCTGCTCTGAGATGCTCTTCAGTGACACTGTCAACGTTTACCTCACTGTTCCAGACACCAATAACAGCCTGCTGCTCAAAGAAAGTGTTGATCAGGGAATTTGCCATCACTCATAGGAAGAACTACATATCTGGGATCAATTTCCATGTACATGGTTATAGGGAAAAGTTAAAGGTGTTCCTGGATCAATAACAAATCCTGTGATATTGGGATTGGATTATACACATGGGGCCAGATTCAGTCTTTCTGTGTCTATTATGCATGATATGTCAACTAAATCCTACATTCTGCTTTATAAATTTCAATTGTCAAATGACTATATAGGCTGCTTTCACTTTTTTTTTTCACTTTAAACCCTAAACTGCTTTTAAAATACCTGAAAAGTTACATATATTGTCATTATAGAGTTAGTGGCAACAAACCATTAACATTTATAAAGGAACCAAGTAAGACTTTATTCAGGCACCTTTCTTTTATTTGTGTATGTTTAATTAAATATGTGACCCTGGACCACAAAACCAGTCATACGGGTCATTTTTTAAAATTGATACATCATCTGAAAGCTGAATAAATAAGCTTTCCATTGATGTATGATTTGTAAGGACAATATTTGGCCGAGAGACAACTGTTTGAAAATCTGGAAACTGAGGGTGCAAAAAATTAAAAAAATCTAAATATTGAGAAAATCGCCTTTAAAGTTGTCCAAATGAAGTTCTTAGCAATGCATATTACTAATTAAAAATATATTTTTGATATATTTATGGTTGGAAATGTACAAAATATCTTCAAAATATCCTGATGATTTTTGGCATAAAAGAAAAATCAATAATTTTGACCCATACAATGTATTGTTGGCTGTTCCTACAAATATACCCGTGCTACTTATGACTGCTTTTGTGCTCCAGGGTTATTTATAAAAATGATGGCCATTAAATATATTTGTAACAATCCATGTCTCTTTGTAAAACGTTTATTTGATAATCATAGGCTATACTTTCTTGGCCATGCTGAATGTGCAATTTTTCATCCCTGAGTTTATCAAGTTTAATTATGTGTTGTGTTCATCAGAAGGCATGAAAGATCTTCTAATGTAGCTCTCATCTGTAGATGATTTGCTCAGAAATGGCTTGAAATAATTCCTTTGTGTATTTTGCACACCTTTGTCTGAATTAAACTAACGATCTATAGTTTGAGAGACTTTTTGTATCAAATTATTACTTATGTTTATAATGTACATGCAGATTTACCTACAATTCTTCACCAGTGATAGATAATATCAACCAGAATTCTCCATATATCTACTATATAGTGGCTGTAAATATATAATGGACTTTATAAAGGTATATTTATATCATCGTGTAAGCCTTTACCACTGGAAGTAATTTCTGTGCTGGAGTGAGTTTTATATAATGTAAAATCACGTGGTGACGAACGTCGCGGTGTTGCCATAGTGACAGAAGCGTCCGCCGGAAGTGAGGAGGCACGGAGCGCGATGGCGGACGAGGCTTTGAAAACGGTGAGAAATGATGGCTATTTTCATTAAAACACAAAAACTCGTGATATTTAATACCTTTATTATGAATAGAGATCTTCTTAATGATGTTTATGACAGTCTGTAACCGCTGTTCTTCGTTATTGTGTTATTTAGTTAATCGTCAGATTAAATATAGCTGCAAAAACAAAACAAACTAACAGATTGACGTTTTAAATAATAAAGGTATATTTTATTCATATTTCGTTTAATCATGAACAGAAAAGCCTGTCAAAAAAGATTAAAAATTAGCTTTACATAAAGAAAATCAAATTTATATTAGGACCATTAAGATTTCTTGCATTCTGGCATATTTTTTTCATGGCAATTAACACATATATTGTCATCACTGTAATAAAAGTAAATTGATGTAATGTAAATTATTTATAAATCATGGTGGCATTTGTTAAATATGTTCATTCTGATTTTAGTAAAAAAAAAAAAAACAGTTTATAACTAGTTTCTTACGATAATTTCTTCAGATAATTAGTTTCTTATAATTTCTTATGACATAATATTACATTTTAAAATGCATTAGTCAGCAGTCAGCATTTATTTATCAAATGCACAACAGTAAGGTGATTTCCGCGCCTAAATAAATAAATAGTAAATAAAATAAACAGAAAGAGAATTCATGTAAAAGGATGAATTAAAGAGAAAAAAAGTATATGAATATGTAAATATAAATATAAAAATGGGCTAATATTCATTGCAGCACACAGAATTTGATTAATATATTAAATTTTTTCTTTGTGTAGGATGTGCAGCTGCCTGTGGCCACAGACCTCAAGAAACCTCGTCCAAAGAAAGGTCAGAATCTCTGGAGTCTATATATATTAATGATAAAAATATTTTAAAAATTCAGTTTTGAATTATAAACTACTGCAAACCCAAACAAACATTTTCTCGTTCACATCGCTGTATCCGTTCATCCTGTGGGTGGCACTGTTTGCCTTTATTTTCCCCTTCGGACCCATTTTTCAGTGAAGAGGATTATGGCTCAGAGGGAAAAGTCTGTCCAGGAATAGAACGGATTGAGATCAGATTTTGCCAGGGGGCTTGTAAGCAAGAGGAGAAAGATGCAGACGCTTCATGTTGCAGCGGACAGGCTCCTTTTGTTCTGGGGCCCGCTGGATTCGGGACGAGGAGTCTTGTGCGGCCCCCCACTGCGAGATGAGTCCGTTGTGGCTCACAGCAAGCCTGTCTGCCCTCTATATCCAAAATAGAAGCTGTTTTCTGCAGATTTTCAATGCCGCCTTTGATATTTGCATTTTCATGATTAGACCAGTTAATGTCCTACACAAGATGAAACAGCCGGAATAAGGCTCAACTCTTTAATCTCTGGCCTAAAAAGTTTCTGAACAGTTGAGTCAAACTTTAAAATGTTTGAATGTCCTTGCGTTACATACGAAATATCAAAGCATGTGTCTTTTATTGTAAAGAATGTTGCACAATCAAACTTTACAAGCAAAACATTTGACAGATAGAAATTTGTCAGGTTTGAAATGTTAAAACCAGCTGATTCAAACACATTTATATAATTTATGAACATTATAACATCCTGCAGCATTTGCAATGACATTCAGACATGTTTTAAGTGTCTAGGCTCTTTTGTGCACCACTATACATTGTTGCATACGTATATAGATTCATCTCTGTATGTTTTTCTTCTGTCTGCAGCTCCTGAGCTTCCGATCCTGGAGAGGAGAAACTGGCTTATACATCTGCATTATATACGCAAAGATTATGAGACCTGCAAGGTAAAACCAGAAAATCTAAAGAGAGAGAGTTTAATTGCTGTAGAGTACTCTTATAATGTTAAATGATTTGGGTTTCTTCTGTTTTCAGGCCATTATTAAAGAACAGCTGCATGAAACTCAAGGCGTGTGTGAATATGCTGTGTATGTGCAAGGTAAACCGACTCTTAACTGTGTAAATGTATTAAATTACTCAGATGTGCGAAATGGCATAATCGAATGCTACATCTACATAGTGTTTGAATGTCAATATGCATGAATTACCCAAAATTACTTAGTACAATTGCAAAAATGGCCAAGATACTAAAAATATTATAATATGTGTGATAATTGGACACCACTCACTGAACATGCAACTACATACTAGTGTTTGAAGTCACTGTTTTACATCAGGGTTATTATAGTTAACTGCAACTAAAAGCATTAAAAAAAAAACATTTTAATTGCTTGAAATAGAATTATCGAGGGAAAAATATATATATGGCTCGACATTAACGCTTGCCCGCTTGTCCGGGACAAGTGAATGTTTTGGACGGGCAAGTGAAAGAGAAATTTACTTGCCCAATCAGACAAGTAACTTGAAAAAGTCAATACCAAAAACAATAATAACTGCCTTTATTTGTGATATAGCCTTTGTTATATGGGTGTGCGATTATATATCGTTTGCGATAATTTCGTAATTGTTATTTTAACGAGTATATTGCAAGAATCAAACAAAGAGTGCACGCATAATTACGTGAAGTCGTCTAGGTTAGACTAGCTCACGTGCATTCTTTCACTGCACGATTCAGTATTACAATTACAATGCATGAAGAATGATCAGAAAATTCAAGACATGGGGGAGGAAAATGTATGCATTTATAGAATTTCATATAGTTAATATCACACGAAGATCGAACTCCGTTTTTTTTGTTTTTTTTTGCTTCAAAAATCATCATGATTACAAATGTGATAACAGTTCAATAAACAAGAAGTTAACATTAAGAGACTTACGTTTTAGACACCATATTGCCTGTTTTTGCTCTATTCATCAACAAAAATAACTCCAAACACAGCCACAGTGCTGTTTTGCGTCTCTGAGCAACATGACGGTGTTTTGTGCCTGAATGAATCAACCGTTTAAATGATTCGGTTCAGTCGCAATGACTCACTTATTAACAGTGACTTGATGCCACCTACTGGTGGTTTTAATTTCACATTTACAGTATTTAAAAAAAAAAAAATTAATTTCAAATATCAGTATTCAACGTTTTATGTACATTATTTATTCATTTGTAACTGCAGGTTAAAGCATTCCATGTCCCTCAGAGCTGCATTAAACAGTGGGTAAATATATCCCACTTCAGATGCAGCTTCTGTTTCTTCTGCATTGCAAAGATGAATTTTGTTGATACTGATTTCATTTGTTTGGTAACAGCCCAAATGTCTTCTTATACTAATTGACTGATTAAATTTAACTAATTAAAACTTTTTAAATTAAATTTGAAAATGATGAAAATTATATATATATATATATATATATAAGTAAATATTAGCATTTTATTTTTGTTTACTATAAAATAATTGTATTTGTATTTAATTCTAACTTTTTATTTTAAAATATAATAGTATTATCACACTTTATTATTTTGTTCATTATTTCATTTAAAAGAAAAATCTAAATAAACTAAATGTGTTTTGTATAACTACAATAAATAATTATATTTATAACTCAATTTAACTTAATTTTTTCTCTCCGGCAAGTAACTTTTATACTCGGACAAGTAAATGACAAATTTACTTGTCCGAAGGACAACCACATGAGAATGCTTAATGTCATATATATATATATATATATATATATATATAAACTTAATTTTCAGTGACAACATTTATCATTTTCATTTAGTTTAAACTGAAGTACTAAAAAACTAAAACTAAGTAAATTGAAACTTATAAATAAAAATTAATAAAAATGATAGACATAGTAAAAAACTAAAAAATAATTAATAATTAATAAAAAGCTGAATAAAATGATAAAAAATAAAAATTTAATATTAAAATGAAAACAAAATTATAAAAATAAAATAATAACAAAAACTGTCTTTGCCCATAGCCGCAGACATGTAGTGCCATTGCGTTTCGGGCGTCCCGAGTTCGAGTCCCGACTCGTGGACCTTTTCTGATCACGTACCCCCTCTTACTGTCCTATCTAAATAAAGGCATAAAGCACCAAAAATAAATCTTAAAAAAAAAAAATCTGTTATAGTATATCAATGATACTCAACACAGTTTCACATACTAGATTTAAACAGTAGTATGCAGTACACAGTATACACTAGTGCTCTTTTCCAGACACAGTCGATGTGTCCCAGTTTATGCTGGTGAATACCGGCTCTGTATTTGTGTGTGCAGCTCTGATCATGCGGTTAGAGGGGAAGATCCAGCAGTCTCTGGAGTTGTTCCAGAGTTGTGCCATCCTCAACCCCAAAAGCTCAGACAATCTCAAGCAAGTGGCACGATCCCTGTAAGCAGCAGCCCAAACACACACGACCATTGTTTAAAATCACAAAAACACCTCTATCTGTATTTATGTGGTGTGTCTATTTAACCCGGTCTGGATCTGTGTAAACTGAATAGAAAATTAAGATATGTGTTATTTTATGAACTGTGTTTACTCTGTGTTTAGTTTCCTGTTAGGGAAGCACAAAGCCGCTATAGAGGTTTATAATGAAGCAGCACGTCTCAATCAGAAAGACTGGGTAAGTACACTTCTCTGTCCTGAGTGCTGTCTGATGAGTGTGTATTTAAAGGGTTAGTTCAATGAATAAACTATTTACACACTCTTATGTTGTGCCAGACCCGAATGTGCAAATGTCTTCACACAGCTCTTTTACATACAATGACAGTATATATATGTTTTTTTTTTACATATTTATTTAAATGGTTAAGTTAGGATCAGGGTATAAATTATATAAATATAAATATATGCATATAAATACATGTAAATATTTTTAAAAATATATACTGTATGTGTGTGTATTTATATATATATATATATATATACAGTATAAATATACACAGTACACACACATATATTATGTAAACAAAAACTTTTATTTTGGATGTGATTAATCGCGATTAATCGTTTGACAGCACTAGTTTTTTTTACATATTTATTTAAATGGTTAAGTTAGGATCAGGGTTTTTATTTATTTGTTGGTTAAGTCAGTGTTTATATTTATTTAAATAGTAGGGGTTAGGCCTTATAGTTTATATTTTGTATATTTTGTTTATTTATTTAAATTAGTTAAGTATTTATTATTAGTTATTCTATTCTATTATTGTTTACTATATTTTATTTATTTAGAAGTTTATGAGTTGTGTTTATGAATGTGTCTTTTATTGTATTGATGTATTGGTTTGTTTATTTATTTAGTATTTAATTATTATTTATTTAATTGTTATAATTTATTTATAGTTAAGTTCGGGGTATATTTCGTATATTTCATATTTTTGTGTATTTTCTTTTTATTTATTTAAATTGTTAGGTTAGGCGTTAGGGTTTATTTTTTCATATATATTTTTTGTGTATTTTATTTAGTTGTTTTGATTTACTATTAATATTATATTTATTTACATTTTAGTTTGGAGTCCTCTTAACAGCCCCAGTTTTCATTCACTTGTATTATACAGAAAAGAGTATATTCTTTAGATTGCAGCTTTATTATTCCACAGGTTTGGTGTGATATGGATTTGTGTGTGTGTGTGTGTGAAATTTACCTGTAATCACCTGTACTTTAGTTTGACAATAAACAAATGAGATGCCTGTGAAATTTTACATAAAAGTGTGATTATTTTTACCTGCAGGAAATCAGTAATAATCTGGGCGTTTGCTACATCTACACCAAAGACTTCAGGAGTGTAAGTGCAGCTAGTCATGTTTTTGTCGATATCTGCCATGTTACTGCAGTATATAAATTTTTCTTTTATTGGCTGTATGAGAGATTCCAGATTTGGCAGAGGATAGTCTTCATTTATTTGAGAGAATCTTATTTCACATGTCCTCATCTGATGTTGTGTTAAACATGTTCTCTCTCTGTCTTCAGGCCGAAGAACAGTTAAACTTGGCATTGCAGCTGAATAAACACGATCTGACCTACATGATGCTGGGAAAAATCCACTTACTGCAGGGCGACACAGAGAAAGCCATTGACGTCTACAAGAGCGCTGTGGAGTACGTCTCAATACACAACCTCACTTTTAAGCACACATATTTTATACTGTTTGCCAAACTATCGTAGTTCTTGGACTATCCTGTTGAAAAAAACAGCATATGTTGGTTAGGTATGTTTTGAAGCATGACTGCTGGTTTGAGGTGGTCATGTTCTGGTCCTAAGCAACTAGCTCCTGCTCAGCACCAGCTTAAACCAGCTCAAACCAGCAGCCATGCTTCAAAACATACCTAACAAGCATATGCTGTTTTTTCAAAAGGGTACTTTACATTCACCAAGAGCATCCAGAGACAGTAAAGTTTGGTGAACCTGCGTTTGTTTTCGCTCAAAAGTGTGTTTTATGTTTAATATGCACACTTTATGCTTTCTTGCTACCAAGCGTCTTCGTAAAATCGCTTTATTGTGAGTCATGTGAGCATTCGGATCTGAAGCTGCTGGGACCACCAGACATGTTTTATCGTATGTTTTGTCACCAGTCACATTTGACTTTAAGAGTCAAACACACTTTCTCTTGAAGTGTCTGAAGTGTTGTGTTTGTGGTGACTTACCCAGAATGCATTTCAACAGAGGGAGCATCTCTTTTTATTTTCGGTCATGTTTCGCACAACGTGAGTAAAGATGTACGAGACAGAGTTTTGTTGCCAGAGAGCAACTTCAGACGCCTGGAGATGCTCTCAGCGTGTCGCTCTGCCACAGTGCAGATAAGACGCCCAAGGCAGCAAAGCATGCTGGGATCAGTGAGGCGCTCATAGCTGTAATTAATCACATTTACTGTCTCACTGTGACTGCTCAAACCTCTCTCTTTTCTTTTTCTCTCTTTCTACCTTTTTTTTTTTTTTTTCTCTTCTCTTTGTCTTTTAAATGCTCTCAGAAAAACCCCTGAGGACTTGCTGAAGTAGTCTGTTTTTCTTCTTAAAGGGACAGTTCACCCAAAAACTGTCATTATTTACTCACCCTCATGTTGTTTCAAACCCATATGACTTTCTTTCTTCAGTGCGAAACAAAAGTAGGCTGAATCTTGTTTTACATACAACGAATAGTGCTGTCAACAGCTCAACAGTCAAGCTCCAAAAAAGATGCAAAAGCACAAATAAATCTATCATAACAGTAGTCGAGATAACTTGTCCAGTCAAATCATAGCTTTTGTGTGCGTAATGGACCAAAATTTAAATAGGTAATTGCTGGGTAGTTGATGAAAAATTATTTGTTTATTTTTATTAATTAATTTAGTTTTGAATTAACCTTTAATTAAGTCCACTCTGCTATTATTTTACTTATAGGTTATAGGTTATAGATTATATTTATTTATAAATTAACTTATAAATAAATGTATTTTATTCAAAAGTGATTTATAAATTGAATTTATTTGTAAATGAACTATAAATTCAGTACAATAAATGCAATGTATATTTGGGCAATGTATAATTATTATAGTAATTACAATAAGAATAATGTCTTATTATTAAATATTGTATCTTTACTATTACTAGTAGTTATTTTTAACTAATAATAATAGTACATATTTATTATTAATATTTATTTAAAAATCTGTATATTACGTGCAAATAGATTACAGTTTGAATGTATTTTGTCAATATATAATAATTATTATTATTATTCAAATATATTGTCAAAAATCTGTGTAGATTATATTTAAATAGTTTACAGTTTCAATAAGTATACATATATTTTAATAATGTTAATAATAATAATAATTATTTTAATTATTATTTGCATTATGATAATGAGAAAATTTAGTTTTTGTTGTTGTTGTTGTTTACATTACGGTAATGAGAATTTGGTGAAAATAATAAGAATGCTTAATTGTATTAGTCAGAATAATGTCTAAAAGCAAAATATTATTTCTTATTTCATTTAATTGGTCTTTATGTTTTATAATACTTTATTTTCTGGAGCTTGACAATGGCCGTTTACATTTATAGAATAGAAAACATACCATAGTTTCTCCTTTAGAAAAGAAAGTCTTTGGAGTATGGAACGACCTGAGGGTGAATAAATAATGACAGAGTTTTTTGGGGTCAGCTACTTCTGTAAAAACACCTTTTTTGCGTTCAACAAATGAAAGTGCAAAAGGAATCACTAATCTGCTTTTCTCAGCATGAATCCAACGATTTGATGACTCTTGATTACTGTTGTTGACTTTCCTCTCTTCCCGGAGAGCAGAAATGGAGATGACTCTGAAAAACTCTCCTCCCCTTGTTCACACACACACACTCACACACACTCACACACACACACACACACACACACACACACTGTGAGTCTGGCTCAGATATCAGAGAACCACGGGGAGCTTTAAGCCGGCGTGTGTGTGTGTGTGTTTGAGATCTCCTCATTATCGCCGCCCTCCCACCGAGCTGATGAATTAGTAACGTGCAGTAGTGGGATGCGCCGTAATGAGAGGAGCTTTCAGAGCTCCCACTTTTCCACCCGCTTCACCTCGCAATAGCGGGAAGATGTGCCTCACAGCCAGCATGAATTAATAACAGCCCGCTGCTGGCATGAGCCACTCAAACACACACGAGCTTTCGCTGCTTTCATCATTTTCATGTCTCCTGCCACAGTCTAAATCTGAATCTGAATCAATATGCTTTATCATCGTACATTTAACTACCCCTAAAACAAGCTTATAGTAAGCTGAGATCTGAAAAATATAAAGCCCCTAAAATCTGATTGGTTGATTCAAGTGTGATACTTTGGAAATTTAAAGGAATAGTTCATCCAGCAATCAACATTCTGTCATCCTTTAAAGTACTAATGTTTCAAATCTGATGTTTCTTCCATTAAACACAAAAGGAGACGTTTAGCTCAATGTTGAAGCTGCTCTTTTACATGCAATGAAGGTAAATTGTGAAAAGCGGCTATCAGAATCCATAAGAGCATCATAAAATTAGTCCAAAGGAGTTGAGCACTATATACACAACTCTTCTGAAGTCATAACTAAAACATATTGAAAAATAAAGACGTTATTTGTTGTGTAGTTGATGACAGAATATTCATAATTGAAAGAAGTGTACCTTTAATTTTATTTGATCTGTTTGTACTACCATTATGTTTAAATAATATATAATGATTGATTATTCTTTTTTGTATTATGTTAATGAAAATTAGATATTTGTCCTCTTTTGGAAGCCCAAACAAAGTAGCTTTCACAACGAAACACAGCGTCTCCAGGACATGGCGCCAGCGGCAGCAACGACACTACAGCAAGAATAAAAGTCCCGCCCTCTTTCTTTGCGTATACATTTGGGCGGTGTTTTGCAAATCTTCCCACACTGTGACGTAGACATGTGGGGGAGTGTTTAAATGAGCCGTTTTAGGGAGGCATGGGAGTCTTAACTTTTATAAAGAATATCTCTTTGGTTTTGAGACTTTAATCTTTGCAACTTCAGAGATCTTATCTATGCACAAACAGCTCGTAACACTCCAAAGAGAAAGGAAAACTTGAAATTGCATCATATTTTGCCTTTAAAGCAAAATATTATTTCTTATTTCTTTCTTTTGATTGGGTGCCTCAACGATGGTAAAAGACTTTGATCCCTACTTTCGTTTATAATACTTTATTTTCATCAACTCACAAACCCTAGTTTGGGAAACCCTGCTGTGAAGCAAGCAAACAAACAAACAAGTAATATAATAAATTAAAGTATTTTGTAAATGAATACAACATTTTTTAACTAAAAACATTTACAATATAACACTTATTAAAGAAGACAATATATGTTAAATATTAAAATATAAAATATTTGTTTACCTACATGCCATGTGATCATTAACCAACATCAGAGAACTGCGAACATACAAATGTTTTATTATTTTTAAATTTAACTAAATCTCAGGAGTATCTCAAGTAAATATTTTAGGCCAAAGAGCTTTGGCTGACAAATAAGTTTGGGAATCCTTGTGTTACAATGACAGCTGAAGCCAAATGTGCTTAATTGTCAGGAGAATAATTCCAGAGTGTAAAAAATCTTAATGGTCTTAAAAACATCCTTAACCTAAAATTTGTCATTTTGATTTTGGGTTGAAATAATTACTGTTATCTCTATTTGTGTCCGTGTCAGATTTTCTCCAGAGAACACAGAGCTGTTGACTACACTGGGACTGCTGTACATGCAGGTGAGTGACGTGTTCATCACAACCACAGCAGCAATATCCATCTGTACTGTCATACATACAGTTTCAGAATTCAAAATGCAGATGATGATTTGTGGGGTTTGTCACTAGTACTCCTTACGATCAAAATCAGATTCCCTAACCTTAATTTCTTTTTTTTTTTTTAAATAATAATAATAATAATATATATAGCATTATGTTAATTAAAATGAGATAATATTATAAAAAAAAAAATTTATTAACTATTTTTGAAAGTGTTTTTTTTTTTTATTATTATTAATTTTTATGCGTTATAGCAGGGTTTCCTATAATTGAGTTTGTAAATTGATGAAAAGTTATTAATTAATTAATTTTAAGCAAATTGGTCTGTTATTAGTGTATTTGTTTACTTGTGTTTTGTATTGTGTGCTCATTAGCTTGGGAAATACCAGAAAGCCTTTGAGCACCTCGGAAACGCTCTGACATATGACCCCAATAACTTCAAGGTGGGATAGTTTCAAGGAGTTTCATTCTTTAGAACTTTTACTAACTCTCAAGTGTCTTTAACATTGAGTGTGTGTTTGTGTGTGTTCAGGCCATCCTCGCGGCCGGCAGTATGATGCAGACTCATGGAGATTACGACGTGGCCATGAATAAGTACCGTGTGGCAGCATACTCTGTCCCTGAGAGCCCACCACTCTGGAATAACATCGGGATGTGCTTCTTCGGCAAAAAGAAATACGTGGCTGTGAGTTACAGACTGTCACGAGAATATTTAGTGCTTTTCTTTTACCTCTTTTACCTTTTTCCCCCTGCCTCTCTCCTGCAGGCCATCAGCTGTCTGAAGAGGGCAAACTATCTGTCTCCGTTTGATTGGAAGATCCTGTATAATCTGGGTTTGGTTCATCTCACCATGCAGCAGTACGCATCAGCTTTCCACTTCCTGAGCGCCGCCATCAACCTGCGGCCGCGCATGAGCGAACTCTACATGCTACTGGCCGGTAAATATATCAAAAACTACTACTGAAGTAGTCTGACATAGTTTTATCAACATGCAACATGCTGCTTTTCTTTTTATTAAATGTAAAAAATGAAAAAGTGTCACTTTACATAAAAAATACATTTTTTAAATAATAACAATTAAAAAACACTTACTAAAAAAAGACAGTATCACAATTTTTTGTAACAAGGTAGTGTGTGTTACTTTTGCTTTTCATTTAATTTAAAAAATAAATGACTTATTACTTTATCTTAAAAATACAGTATTACATTTTTATTAAATAAATTTAAACAAAAAAACAACCAAAACATTTTCTAAAAAAGATCATATTTTAAATACAACAGTAGCTTTTTAAAGCTGCTGTCCGTAAGTTTTGCCTCTTTGTCGCCATCTCTGTTTGAAAGCCTGGAATTGCAGCTTATTGCGGAATTATCTTGATTGCGTGGGTTGTGAGTCGGCACAGCTCCAATGTGGATGAATGTAATGTTTTGAGGTGAATTTGTAGCTGTCAGTCACCGCACCGGTGGGGATATTTACTGTACTTCGGAATCACAGATTAGCCTACGCCTTGGAATATATGACCCAAATAAGAATTTTCACCGTATATTGCCATCAGAACAAGTAACAAGTCTGCCATGTTTGTTCTGACCAACTGAGGAAAAAAGCATTACAATAAATCGCACTACCAATGGTGATTTAATCTAACAATCGGTTGGCTCATATCACATCAAACTGTGCAAATTATTATTATTGTTATACTTTATTCTCAAATTATTAATGTTAACAACATCAGCATTGCGTGACTATGAGTATAGTGTGTATTAGCGTGTAGATTTCAATTTCTGTACAGTCTAATCTCGAACTGGTTTTCTTTAAAATACAAATCTTGTGTAATCCCAGGCTATCTGTAATCAGAAGCACATTTAAAACTGGAATATAATTTCATTTCATTCACATGTGTTTCATAAACACATAATCCTTTCTGGATTACAATCCGCCATCAAAATGCTACATTTAATTATTCCAGCTGCTGTGAGAAAAGGCTATAAACGATCCGCCTCCTGCAGGATCCTCACATGTGATAGCCTAGCAGCCGGGACAACTTCTTTATGTTTACAGATGTGACGTAATGACGCAGCAGCATGCTGGAATTTCCCGCGAAAACCTACCTGTACCACTCAAATTAGAAAACATTATTATAAGCTAACCGTTGTGAATCGGGCTAAAGTATGGTGATAGTTTTGAACACTGGCTGGTTATGTACTTGCTCAAATATAAATTTGGGATCATTTTTAACCAAAAAGTTACGGACTGCAGCTTTAACTAATTTAAAAAATAATTAATGTGTGACTTTACATAAAAAAATAATAATGTATTATATTTTAATTAATTTGAAAATAAAAAGTTTAAAAAAACACGTATTAAGAAATACAATAAAGATATACCGTATTGTCCCGAATATAAGACGACCCTGATTATAAAACGACCCCCCTTTTTCCAGTTGTACCTGTTGGAAAAAGGCTTTTTGAAAACCAAATCTTGTTTGTTTGTTTTTTTTCTCTCTCTGTAAAACAAATTTATTATTAAATTATTTTCATATTGCATATTTTTCCAATTCTAATTTTTGTTTTGAAAGTATGGTAAATACTGGTAAAATGTATCAACAATGAAATTGGAAAATTTTGATGTACCATTGAAATAACAGGTAGCCCATCTGAATTATATAACAATTAGGCTATCCAACTCATAGTAGCCTACCAAAATGTTATTATCAGTAGACGTGAAATCTTATTGTAGTCTTCAAATCTGGGTACTGTGTTATGTTTTAAAATCACTTACAGAGGAAGTTTGGTCCCATCAGGCTAACATGACAGTCACGACCATGCAGCTGTAAGCTTTTCTTTTTCATTTGTTTTCATTCGCGATCTTTACAACACACATTACATATTTCATGGCACACTCGTTTTATGCGTTTTTGGTGCCACCTATTGTTGTGGGTGTATTATTGACATGTCAAAGTCTAGACCCTGAATATAAGATTTAACGCGTTTTTCAGATGTATTTCCAAGGAAAAAACATCGTCTTATATTCGGGTCAATACGGTATTATATTAATAATGTATTTTACACAAATTATTAAATATTAAAATCATCCATGTATGAGCAAATCTGCATGCTTCTGGCTAGTAAATATTTCACATTAACCAACCACAACTAATACTATCTGAAGTACTTTTTAAACAGATAGCATATGTTACTTTTTAAATTTAATTAAAATAAATAATGTGTTACTTTACATTAAAAATAATAATGCAGTATATTAAATATATTTTATAATTAAAATAAATAATGTTACTTTACATTAAAAATAATAATTTAATAACAATTACTGCTATTTGAAATAATTTTTTAAACAGGTAATGTGTTGTACTTTTGCTATTTACTTAATTTACTAAATACTTTACTTAAAAAAAGGATTATGCAATAATGCACTTTTATTTTTAATAAATAAAACATTTTTATTTGTATTTATTGTAAAAGAACAGTTCCTTTAAAGAACAGTGTAAATGTGAGAATCAATATTTGTCCAGTTTAATTTTATTTTATTGTTATTTGTGCTCTGACCCTCATCAGTTGCTCTGACCAATTTGGACGACGCAGATAACGCCCGCAGGTCTTACGAGCAGGCGCTTCAGCTGGATGAGTATGTACTTCAGTCCTGATCTGTGCTGGTAAATCTATAAAGTATAGAACTAGGTGAGTTAAAGTGAGTGTATTTTGTCTGGCAGGTCAAACCCGCTGGTGAACCTGAACTTTGCGGTGTTCCTGTATAATCAGGGCGATAAGAAGGCCGCCCTTCTGCAGTTTCAAGAGATGGAGAGAAAAGTCAACACTCAGGTCGACAATAACAGCAACACTGAGTTTGACCCAGAGGTACTGAACCCTAGTCTTATTCTGACCAAAATCTGGCCATTTACAGGTGCTGGTCATATAATTAGAATATCATCAAAAAGTTGATTTATTTCACTAATTCCATTCAAACAGTGAAATTTGTATATTATATTCATTCATTACACACAAACTGATATATTTCAAATGTTTATTTCTTTTAATTTTGATGATTAGAGCTTACAGCTCATGAAAGTCAAAAATCAGTATCTCAAAATATTAGAATATTTACATTTGAGTTTGAATAAATGACCATCCCTACAGTATAAATTCTGGGTATCTCTTGTTCTTTGAAACCACAATAATGGGGAAGACTGCTGACTTGGCAATGATCCAGAAGACGAACATTGACACCCTCCACAAAGAGGGTAAGTCACAGAAGGTCATTACTGAAAGGTGTGGCTGTTTACAGAGTGCTGTATCAAAGCATATTAAATGAAAAGTTGACTGGAAGGAAGAATTTGGGTAGGAAAAGGTGCACAAGCAACAGGGATGACCGCAAGCTTGAGAATACAGTCAAGCAAAGCCGATTCAAACACTTGGGAGAGCTTCACAAGGAGAGAACTGAAGCTGGAGTCAGTGCATCAAGAGTCACCACGCTCAGACATCTTCAGGAAAAGGACTACCAAGCCACTTCTGAACCAGAGACAACGCCAGAAGCATCTTAACTGGGCTGTGGAGAAAAAGAACTGGACTGTTGCTCAGTGGTCCAAAGTCCTCTTTTCAGATGAAAGTAAATTTTACATTTCATTTGGAAATCAAGGTCCCAGAGTCTGGAGGAAGAGTGGAGAGGCACAGAATCCATGTTGCTTGAAGTCCAGTGTGAAGTTTCCACAGTCTGTGATGATTTGGGCTGCCATGTCATCTGCTGGTGTTGGTCCACTGTGTTTTCTGATGTTCACAGTCAACGCAGCCATCTACCAGGACATTTTAGAGCACTTCATGCTTCCTTCTGTTGACAAGCTTTATGGAGATGCTGATTTGGCACCTGCCCACACTGCCAAAGGTACCAAAAGCTGGTTCAATGACCATAGTGTTACTGTGCTTGATTGGCCAGCAAACTCGCCTGACCTGAACCCCAGAGAGAATCTGTGGGGTATTGTCAAGAGGAAGATGAGAGACACCAGACCCAACAATGCAGATGAGCTGAAGGCCACTATCAGAGCAACCTGGGCTCTCATAACACCTGAGCAGTGCCACAGACTGATCGACTCCATGCCACGCCGCATTGCTGCAGTAATTCAGGCAAAAGGAGCCCCAACTAAGTATTGAGTGCTGTACATGCTCATACTTTTCATTTTCATACATTTCAGTTGGCCAAGATTTCTAAAAATCCTTTCTTTGTATTGGTCTTAAGTAATATTCTAATATTTTGAGATACTGATTTTTGACTTTCATGAGCTGTAAGCTCTAATCATCAAAATTAAAAGAAATAAACATTTGAAATATATCAGTCTGTGTGTAATGAATGAATATAATATACAAGTTTCACTTTTTGAAAGGAATTAGTGAAATAAATCAACTTTTTGATGATATTCTAATTATATGACCAGCAACTCTAGACAAGAGACCTTCAAGACTAAAAACTAATGTTACAAAACAATCGTTCTGCTCATAGTTTACTTGCAATACAAAGGGCCTTAAACAAAGCTTGAAGGTATCTTTTAAAAAAATATATGTAAGTAAGTAGTATTTATTAATTTTATTTTATTTTATTTATTTATTTATTCTCATTACTGTAATGTGTCCCAACAAATGTAATCTTTTTTTTTTTTTTTTTGCTGTTATTTTTTATTACTTTAATACAGTGACAAATATCATGGAAACAATGTCTGGAAACAACATTTTTTTAATTTTTTTTATTAAAAACAGTCAAATGCCGTGATTTAAAAAAATAAAATTATATAATTATTTTTGCATTTATACTAACTCAATTAAAAAAAATTTTAAACTATTTTGTTTTTTTTAATTAAAAAAAACAGACATTTAAAATTTAAAATCAATATAATAAATACCATGATATTTACGTTCTTTACAATTTAAATAACATATAAATCTCTGCATTTATAATAATGGTATAATAATTTATAATTTTGCTTAATGTAAATGTAAAATATATATATATATATATATATATATATATATATATATATATATATATATATATATATACTTTTTATTAATGTTTTTTTAATTCATTCATTCATCTGTTCTTCATCATTATATCAGTCTGGTAATCATTAAAACTGATTTTTACTAATGATGATTGACACACATGTTCACATTGCCAAGAATCACAGGAGATCTCATCTCTTTCTCACACAGATGGTTGAAATGGCTCAGAAATTGGGCGCCGCTCTACAGGCGGGTGAGAACCTGTACTGGAGCAAACCGGGCAAAGACGGCAAGACCAGCCAGCGGACATCCTCCAGCAAACCCAGCAGCTCCCAGCAGCCCCTTGGCACCAACCAGGCCCTCGGTCAGGCCATGTCTTCAGCCGCAGGCTACAGCAAGAGCATGCAGATCACTGCAGGTGCTGAACCGCTCAGCCCATCAACTTCATGTCATTTACACAGATCAGTCCATCCTAACGCTCCGTCTTTCCCTCCAGAGCCCGTGGCAGATGTGAGCAGCGCCCCGTCTCCCCCTGCAGTCGATCCCGGAGAGCCCGAGGACGAGGATGAGGTAGAGGAGACGGCCGAACCGGCAAAACTCAAAGAGAAGAAGAGTAAACCGAAAGCAGTGGCTGAATAGAGCTCAAACTATATCTATATCCAAAGCTAAAGAGGTTTATTATAACTTATCAATGTACAGCGTTTATGTCTAGTTGAATTAAAGTGCAAAGTTACAATTGCAGATCTATAGATGTCTGTTTGAGTAGTGCATTATATTAATGTCTTTCAACCTTTAGAAAAATTATAATTGCATAAGGAAGTTTTGCATAAAGAGCATGTCATTATCATTTTGATCTTTGTAACACAAGCGCATGATTACACCGCCGCCCTGCATCATATTTGCTGAATGAAATCCAGTACTCCTTTCTTGCTCATTTTGAAGTGCTGATTCCAAATATAATGCCTGTTTTGCTCAAGCATGTCACATTTTCTCACAAAATATGATGCATTTAATAGCGTTCCGGCTTTTGACAACCATTTGTAAGGTGAAGAATTCTTGTATCATACCATAATCAGCAGAAAAACTGCCACAAATACATGATTCCTGTCTTCATCTGAGCCAGATTACAACTGTTTGTTCAATTCTCAGCCCTTTTTTACACGTATGAATGATTCTGAAGACATTATTTCATGACTAATCCTGATTTCAACTTTTTACACTCCTTTGCAGATTGTAGTTTACATTATACATTTTAAAATACTTTTTTTTTTTTTTGGTCATTAAAACTTTTGGCTTTTGATTATTTTTAATAAGTAAATTAAATATATAATTTAAAAAAATTAATATATATTTTTTTCAATTTAGCATCATCAAATTAGTTAATATTAGGATTTATTTTTAAGACGCAGGCCTGTGTAATACAAAGAAACAGAGTCATTTTATACCCGGTACAGAAGTGTTTTATTTATATAAAAATATTCCATACTCAAGTTAACAGCTAATATTTCTAGTCTCAACGTTTATGATTGAAGGACGTTTTGCCCAGTAACTCTTAAAGACTTTGTTGCATAATCACTTGTGCAAACTAGAACCCTAAAACATTTGATACAAGTCTAAAAGTTGCATGAATGTGAACTTTGTTAGTTTCTCACACCAAGACTCAACATTTGCTGCATTTGAACAACAAAACCTTCTTCAAGTATTGCTGCATGAATTGATGAAGTTCCATTTACTCCATTAGTAACCAGTTCATGTGACATTAGAATAAAAACTTATGATATTGCCAATTTCAAATCTTTCTAAATCTATTGATGGAAACATTTTTTTTCCTGAAAGATTTTGATGTTAAGAGTCACCTCTTTTGTTGGTTTGAGAAACTAACAGCATCAATATGGAGTGTTACAGAAATACAGTACAAAACAAGATGGAATCCATAAGGTTCATGATCCGAGGCATTTCTCCCAGCTACCGATTTGATCATCTTGCCTCATTCATGAAACACAAACACATTTGTGTGTAAACTGTTCATAAAGCCATTCGTGGTTCATTTACAAACACTGCTCAACGTTTCTAAAACTGCATTCGTTAAAAATCCTCAAATGGGTTTTTCAAACTTTAAGGCTGGTTTAAGACAGATGAAAATTCACATATCGAGATTAATTAGTACGTCCTAAATAAAAATTAAAAGTCATACGTCAGAGGTGTTTGGATGGTACAATGGCGGAAAACCTGAACTTCATGACTAATAAGAATAAATGACACATAGATTCATTATGTGTAACCTTTAAAAACAGGAAGCATCATAAATCACAACAGTCGTCATTAACGCCACATACAGAACCAAACCAGAATGAATGGAAAATATTTATGATTTCTCTTATTATATACAAACGATGCTGGCTCCAATTTACAAAAACCTACAGCTAGATTCCCACCTTGAAGAACATTAAGATTAAGACAAGAATAATGAATGGTATTTAATAATATGTGCACTGAATAATGGCCACAATAACGGCAGGTAAGCTGTTGATCTATACTATTAACTATAAACTAATATTTAGGAATTATTTCGACTTTAGATTGACCCTGGGATCATTGCTTTAATTACTTATGCTTAATTTCATTGTGTTAAGAGAACTTAAGGAAGCCCGTTTCCGCTACTGAATAAAAAAAAGGTAATTGCAACTTTTTTCCTTGCAATTGCGAGTTTACATCTCGCAGTGCTGGCTTTTTTTCCTCACAATTGCAAATTCTGACTTTATATCTCGCAATTCGGAGAAAAAAAGTCAGAATTGCAAGATAAAAATTCGCAATTACTTTTTCTTTTTTTCGGGAAACATGCTTCCATAAGAACTTCACGTTACTCAGATTACTAAAAAAGCACATCACAGGATAAACCTGATGGCCTTCCGATTCTGCTACTTATTAACGTTCATAAACCAAATAAAGGAGTGTTTGGGAATACAATGGAGATTTGGGACGTTTAAGACTCTAAAATCATTCTCTCATTCGCTTTCATTCGTCCCAATAGCAGCCGCAGGTCTTGTACACCTGTTAACCAGAGTATGATCTCCTTTTATTATAGTTTAAAAAAAGGTTAGTAGTTCTTCCAAAAAACAAAAATTCTGTCATCATTTACTCCACGAAAACTATCTGACTTTGACTTCTGGACTATTTCTTATGTAATAAAGAAGGTCGTTTAGGTTTAAAGGTGAGCGAATGATGACCGAACATTCATTTTTGGTTAAATTAACCTTAAAAAAAAAATGGTGGAGGCTGGCTCGCATCGTTATGTTCAGTGCGGTCTTTCACAATGTGATTTCACAACAACAAAAGTTTGTTGCCCTGCATCTCGAACTGGTTTTGCTCTGAAAAACATCCTGTCATTTGATGCCCGTGAGTCTGTTTCTCCAGCTTTAGGATCTAATGACAAGGACGTATCTTCAAAAGGATGGACGAGAGGCGTCTCCTAGAGCTCAGGCCGAGGCGTGACCTCTGAAAACAGAAGTCCTTCGGCAGAAATGGCGTCGCCCAATCCCACAGTCCTTAGAGGCTGTTTGCACACCAGGACCGGCGTGAGATGGAACGAAACGTTTCCTCTGTGCCACACGGTGACCGGTCGGGTCGGGTCCATCGTTAGGCTCTCCCTCGGCTCTGAGAAGGAGCTGTAGAAGTTCAGCGGTGCCTTGAGGACCACCTTCGTAATATCCACCGCCTGTAGGCCGCAGGCTTGACTACTGGCCACACGGGCGCCCGCAGCCACCGCCGCCTCCTGGTTTCCCCAGTGGCCGTCCACTGTAGCCAGGACGTGGTACGCTAGCGTGTGGAAGTGAATGCGGGTCAGATCGGCTTCGGATTCTGGGTCTGCCCGGCCGTGCTGCTCCAGGACCCAGAGCAGGATGTCGCTGACGCGGCCCACGTCGGGTATGCCGTCCCAGGAAGCGAGGTCAGCGTGAGGTCCGTCTCCAGACTGAGTCAAAAACAGCAGCTCCTGTTCGTTCAGACCGATGGAGTTCACGATGGGCAAGACCTGCTAACAAAAGAGCACAGAGAAACCTGAATTCTGTAGATGAAAACCTTGTCGTTCTGCTTTGATTTGCACTAAAATACTAGAGTTTCTTTTCTTTAAATTACTGATATATTCAAAAGCTTCCTCATAAGATTTGAGCAATAAATCTCCATGATTTTTCCATCAATTTTCCAGTAGTTTGTGATCAAATTTGTTTGATTATAGAGCTGGCACTCAAAATAGAGCAATTTTTGTGAATATACACTATTGTTCAAAAAATTTGGAGTTTTTAAATAAGTCTATTCTGCTCTCCAAAGCTGCATTTATTGATCAAAAATACAGTAAAAACAGCAATATTGTGAAATAATATTACGATTTAAAATAACAGTTTTCCATTTCAATACATTGTAAAATATAATTTATTCCTGTGATGCAACGCTGAATTTTCAGCATCATCACACCAGTCTTCAGTGTCACATGATCCTTCAGAAATCATTCTAATATACCGATTCACTGCTCAAGAAACATTTCTTCTTATTATCAGTGTTGAAAATAGTGCTGCTTCATATTTTTGTGGAAACCATGATACATTTTATTTTTCCGGATTCTTTGATGAATAGAAAGTTCAAAAGAACAGCATTTATTTGAAATAGAAATCTTTTGTAACATAAAAATCTTTACTGTCACTTTTGATCAATTTAATGCATCCTTGCTGAATAAAAGTATTGATTAAAAAAAAAAAATAAATCTTACTACCCCAAACTTTTGACTGGACTAACATACAGTAACTAGAATGATTTATATTTAAATAAATACTATTGTGTAATCATTTAATGAATCATTTCTATGATATTTCCAGGTCTGCAGATCACTAAATTAACATTTTTATTTTTATTTATTTTTTTACTATTTTGATAAAAGTAGCACAAAAGTCAGTGTGGAAAAGTAGCTTTTAAATAAAAGCAACATTGTAGCATTGGAAAACTATATGGTGTTGCTTTTAAAAGTAACATTTGCCAACAGTATTGTATACCACCAACAACAATCCTTCCTTCATTAAACCTACACATTTACCTCCTGCAGGATCCGGTTCATGTAGTCTCTGTCTGTCATACTGGCCAGCTCAAGGTGGATGGGCACCTCGTTCCTCACGTCTGAGATGGCAACCACCGCCTGCAGGAAGTCAGAACACAGAGCTTGAGAGCTAATATGTAAGAAGCAGCAGTAAAGTGTCCAACAAACCTCAGAACAGCGTATACTACCTGTCATAAGTTTCAGGACTATCCATTTTATTAATATGTAATTACACTGACTCAGATGGGCATTGAGCAACTCTGGATTAAGGGTTTTTTGGTCTCAGACCTCTTTCAGTCGTTCCTCCCAGAGATCCCGGCCCATTCCTTCCATCATATGCAGTCCGGACAGAACCACCAGATCCGGCTGGAACTCCTCCAGACTGGCCACGAACGTCTCCAGCGTGCTCATTTCACCATTGGACACGTCATGGGACAGGATAAAGCGGTTAGCCTGAGGAGCTCTTGAGGAACCCCACTGTTCACCTGTAGGGGGCATCAGAGAGAAAATTGTCAGACACAAAAACCCAACGGTACCAATGTGACACGACTAGAGTACATCTTATAATATTCATGTTACAGAAATTAAATGATATGTGAATGTGGTTTTGAGTGGGTCTCACCTGACTTGTACTCCAGGATGAGGTGGAACTCATCCAACTCCTGCAGAGATTCTGGTGGGACCACGATCTGTTCATCCAGCATATCATGAAGCTTCGGCCCCACCGGACCACATAAGAGGACCTGAGAGAAAACAGCATACTTTAGAAAACTATAATCAGGTATGAATGTGCTGCTTTTGCACTCTTAAAAATTATCATAGTTAATATATGAAGGAATTTTTGGACACACTGACATATAAAACTATGAGTCACTTTCATCATTAAAGGAATGGCTCTCCAAAAAATTAAAACTTGGCCATCTAGGACAGAGATGGGCAGCTTCAGTCCTGGAGTGCCGCGGTCTTGCAGAGTTTAGCTTCAACCCTAATTAAACACACCTGAACAAGCTAATCAATGTCTTTAAGATCGCCAGAAAGCTACAGGCAGGTGTGTTTTTAGCAGAGTTGGAGCTAAACTCTGCAGGACAGTGGCCCTCCAGGACCGAAGATGCCCATCCCTGATCTAGTATGTAGAAGAGTTTGTTTCTTCATCAGATTTGGAGAAATGCAGCATTGCATCACTTGCACACCAATGGATGCTCTGCAGTGAATGGGTGCCGTCAGAATGAGAGTCCAAACAGCTGATAAAAAACATCATAATAATTAACAAGTAATCCACACCTCTCCAGTCACATCTTGTGAAGTGAAAATCTGCATGTTTCTAAGAAATAAATCCATCGTTAAGACATTTTTAACTTCAAACCATTGCTTCCTGCTAAAATATGAGTCCTCTGTCCATAATATTGCTTTCTGCAGTGAAAGTGTCATCTGGTCTGAATCAGTAGGGAAATATGCACTGATCAAACATCGTTTACAAGTCAAAACAGCTCTAAACAAATCTGAGTTGATTTTGATGTGAGAGGACAACAGGGATGGAATTTTTTACTGAAGGAAGCGTTATTATGGATTATTGACCCCTATTTTGGCCAAATGGCCAACGGTTTGGCGATGGTTTAAGGTTAAAACCCCTTAATGATAGATTTGTTTCTTACAAACACACACACTCCAGTCCATTAATTAATGGACTGGAGTGGTGTGGATTATTGTGATGTTTTTAATCAGCTGTATGGACTCTCATTCTGACGGCACCCATTCACATCCATTGGTGAGCAAGTGATGGAATGCTACATTTCTCCAAATTTGATGAAGAAACAAACTCATCTACAACTTGGGACGGCCTGAGGGTGAGCACATGTTCATCACACTTTAATTTTCACTGGGCTGAACTATTCCTTTAAGCGTCTAGTGAAGCCCAGGTGTAAGCTTATAACAGATACTTACTACAAGTTCTGGGTTAGATGCCAGTTTCTGGCCAATAAGAGCAGCATTTCCACCCACATAAAGCTGCAAGAAACAAGAAAAAGCAGTTTTTATTAAAATTAAAATGTGCAAGATCGATTACAAATGTGTTTTGGAGCAAATGATTCTGTTATGTGACTAATGACATTTTTAAAAAGACTTCTCTGACAATTTCTGATTTTCTATCAAATTTAAGATTGAGAGAGCTTATAAAATTGCCAGATTTTCTATAATGTTTTAAGAAAAAATAGTGTTACATTATTGCACATCATTTCCATAAAAATTTGCGTATAATATGCATATAATCTGTCGTGAAAATAGCCTGTCATAAGACTCATGGTCCAGTCACTGCGCCTTTTAATTACTGTTGATTATGCCAAATTAAATTTGACACAGAAACTCAATTCCCCTCCGGACCCTCTCGTGCATTCAAATTAAACCGTCGGATCTCAAGGGCCATATCCATTTACAGCACATGCCAAAATTAAACTAGATATTATAGGACATATGCAGAATCAGTGCTGTGTGCATGTCTGAATGGAGAGACAGATTAAATTAAAACTTCAGCATCTGCTCTGGATTTCACCACACTAAAGCCTGAATCAGAGCAGTCGAACCTGTTGGACAGGTTTTAGTGTGCTCAGAGACCAGCTAATCTCTGTCCAATCACGTTCTTTTCGTGCCCCGAGGGAAAACAATGTGGTACAGACCACAAATCCACCACTCCTACTGTCATAAAAGGCTTTATCTCGCACCTGAGCGCCGGGATATTCTGCAGCCGCCCGTGCGATCCTTTGAAAAACCTCCTTATCTGAGAAGAAGCGCTCTGCGGCAGCGCCCTTCCCCATGTAGTGGATGAAGGCCTCTTTCAGGTCCTCTTTGCTGTGTAGCACCTCATGGTCTCTGCCGGATCCGGGTTCGAGAGCGAGCGCTTGCAGCAGCCCCACCCCGGACACCACCACATCCACACAGGCATTCACCCTGACAGAGGAAACAAAGGCATGATGGGAAGGGCTCTAGAACAAACAAACCTGTACGTGTGCAGACCTGCTGCATGCGGGAGCTAATGTGGCCCGAAATGTGAACAAAACATCGATTAGATGAATGAATTAATGAAAGCATCAAAAAAAGAATTAATGAATGAATAAACAAGCCACAACCTAGTACTAGAAACATGGTTCATTTGTTTGTTTAACTGATAAAAGAGGAACAAAATGAAAATAATTAACAAAAGATAAAAGTAACTTTGCTACAAATCGTAATGAATCAGCCACAAGTTATCATTAAGTAAAACTACTGAATATGAAATAAAGCTGAAAATAATATATAAATATTAAAAACAGTAAATAATAGTAAACAAAAACTAGTAATGTTGCCTTGACATGAAATTACTAAAACTGGAAAAAAAAGAAAAAGCCTAAAAGGATACATACCTACATTTTATATATATTATTATATAAAAGAACAAAATTCAAATAAAATACCCAAAATAAAGTATATATAAATATGTACATGTAAATATCACATAATATTTGAAAATACAGTAGTATAATACTACTAATTTTATAAATAAAAAAATGTATAAGTACTTTCTTACATTTTATTTATATTTAATGTATTATCTAAGTAAGTGACCAGGGTTTAGATTTTACTGCAATACTGTTATATATAACTGTGTATGATACAAAAAAAATCTAAAATCTTGAAATCTGTAAACACTTGAACAAAAGGACACAAACAACAGTGGAACTAAAGAATGAATGGGGTACAAAAAAATAGATGATTAAAAAAATAATGAACAAACAATTAAAAGAATGAAAGGAAGGATTAAATGAACAATGTGTGCCCTGTCAGAGTGACTCACCCCACTGCCACTCTCGCCCAGCGTCGGGCCGGAGCCATGATGAGGGTCTGCCAGGCGCGTGCGACGGCATCCTCCAGCGTCGGGGGGCGGGGCTCTGAGCCGCCACTCAGCTCCATCTGCAGCAGGGATTCGCTGACGTAGTTCAGCACGCGGGCCGGCAGCTGCGGGTCAGTGTGGTACAGATACCCCATCCCCAACGCCAACAGCGCCACCAGCACAGCCTTCCTCCACATGACCTCGACACACACACACACGACCTGTGAACACACACACTCTTTCATCATGGGCTCTGACTGGGGCCTTTATTTATTGGCTTTTTTTGGTAACGTACCATGTATCGTGGCAAAACCATGTTTCTGGACATGTAGCATGGTTATTCCATATTTTTTGACATGTAACATTGCATTACAATTTTTTGAACATGTATCATGGTAAAACCATGTTTTTGTGGACATGTAACATGCTAAACCCATGTTTTTAAACATGCATCATAGAAAACCCATGTTTTATGTATATGTACCAAGGTAAAACCATGTTTTATGGACATGTACCATGGTAATTCCATGTTTTTCGACACCTAACATGTGCATGTCCAAAAAACATGCTTTTGGACATGTATCATGGTAAGACTACGTTTCTGGATATGTATAATCATGGTATAACAAAGCTTTTTTTCTGTCGTTTCATCAGTGTAATTGTATTTTTTGGACATACTATGGTACTATCGTGTTTTCATGACAGTGGACATATACCATAGTAATACCATGTTGTTTTGGGCACTGTAAACATGTCACAGGAAGTAGACTTTATATTTACCACTGAAATCAATGCGTATCTATTTATAACACTAGAGTAAGCAGTGCATGGTCACAGATCTCTCTCCATATATATATATATCATCTCTGTTTGACAGGTTCATTAGACTGAAAGCTGATAATTATGCAACTTAAAGCCATAATACAATAACATCAGTAGCTGGCTAGTGCTAACAGCCCATTTCTGCTCATGTTTGGGGCTTTAAATCAACGCAACAAAATAAAATCACACATCTAACCGTGATCACCTAGTGCAAAATGGTATTGTTGCTAAAATGATATTTCTGGTTAGTAAGTAACATGCTGGAGCGAAATCAATGAGCTATCATGAGCTAGCCACATAGCCAATAAACCACCAGTTTACACAGCAATAAACAGAACAATCACTTTATCTTTAAGATAATATAATCGAAACACTCTTCGACGATGGGAACAGATGGGCAGATCACTAACCTGACAGATGATAATCGCAGACGACACGAAAGAGAGTGTGTATGTGGTGAAGTTGAGTTGTGTCACCCTTCTTGGTTAAAGAGGAAGTCTCTCTGTTAGTGACTAGCCTCTCCACTCTGTCCTGAGGCCAACCGATAGTAAGTATTCAAATCAAATCTCATTGGGCTCGGAGATAAAAAAATTACAAATAAAATTAAACAGCTATTTTATGTTACAAAATGCAAAAATTTATTTAACTGAACTCCCAAATGCATGTTATTGTCAGTGTTTAACGCTTTAAACAGTGTTTGTTGGCTTTAGGTAATCTGGCTAACTGCAGCTAAAGCGAACCAAAGTAACCAATCAGAGGCTCCGCCGAGCATCACTGACGTAACCGGAACATCACGTTGAGTGGATGTCCTGACGCAAGGTGAAAATATCTTTACCCGGCGCCACGTCTAAATTGTTAGAGCTCAGCAAGTTTTTTATTTTTTATTATTTTATTTTATTTTTTTAAATATTACGATATGATACACCTAAACAACTGTGTGTGTGTGTGTGTGTGTGTGTGTATATATATATATATAAACTGCTTTACTATTTGTTTCATCTTGACCTGATCTACAACATTATCTTTAGTGAGGCTAATCAGAGTTTGTGTAGCAATTAAACTTGCTGCATCCGAATGGAACTTTTGTCAATATGTAATTACAAGTAGAGCATGACAGTTTTTTTCCAACTTCCAAATGTATATATTTTACCTGAACCCCAGAGACACAAACTCATTTACCTGATATGGATTTTGGATGTGTGGATGGCAATGCAGCAGTTTATAAAATAAACAAGAACACAGTCAGCAAATACTAACACTATTACATCAACAGAGCTGGATTGTGTTCATCAGCATTTCTTAAAAAAAAAAAAAAAAAAAATACAGTGGCTGTGCCATGGTTCCTTAGACATAGTACTATAGAAATGCCATATTTTCAGGGCATTTTACTATGGTAATACAATTTTTGTAGAGCAAATATGAAAATAGCATCAAGAATGAGTTCTCATGTTGGCCAGCAGGTGGCGGTATTTTCCCTCTAGTGACTTAATTAAAGATCAAAGCAGCTGATGGTGTTTAATTTAGCCTTAATTCCTCTTGACATAAATACATTTGTAGTGGATTATTAGATTTACACAGCTAGAACTCTACGTATGATGACCTCCTACAATAATACTGTCGTTGAAATAAATATATTTACCAGTAAATCAACAAAATGATCGATAAAATCTTATTGAGTGGCTGTTTGTGTTCGTTGAAAAACGTTTGTGTAAATCTACATACACGCCTGACGTAAATAACGCTTTGTGAATTTATTTATTTATTCATTCATTCATTTATGTCGGTATTTATAAGTTTATTTTAGAAAAAAATAAATAAATAAAAAAAAAAAATATATATATATATATATATATATATATATATATATATATATATATATATATATATATATATATATATATATATACATATAGTACAGTCAGGTTCGCGCGCCTTCTGTGGTAACCACAGCAACACCTGCGCGTGTCAGTTAGGAGCGATATCGTACGTTACATCGACAAAACAAAGGTAATGTCAATTTTTAAGTTTATTATAGATGCACACATCACAAAATATCATCATATGTCATTAAATGATGTAATGACATAGTGTATCATTAAAAACGGTAGTATTATATTTAAAAAATCAAGGTCAACTCAATATTTTTACTGACAATTTCGTGAGGTGAATTTCAACAGATTGAGCACCAAGACTCTCCTACAAAATTCCTTCAAAAATGATCCCTTAGAAAATTGTGTAAGTCATAAACTGGTTTGTTGGTTTACACTACAGTTAGATTAAAACATTTTGTCAGTGGTTCTCTTTAGGGAATGAATTTGAGAGGCACTTATGAAGCGACACAGAGGAGCAAAACGCCTTTAACAGTGGCTTCCCGCTCTCTGCAAATGGGGAAGGCAAGACATTGAGAATAAATCGTGTAAACGAGGCTTTTAAGCGTCTTGTGAAGATGAAATACTTGTGCATTTTTAAAGCAGTTATCTAAATGTGAGTAGACAATGCACTAGGCACAGGTATGGGCCTACTAACGTTAGTACTTCAAGCTTCCCAGCAGGCTCCAGACGTCTATGTAACGTCAGGTTGACGTTAGACAGACGTTGCATTTTGGTTGAAAATGAAAATTGGGTTGACGTCGACTTAACGTTGGATTTTGGTTACACAACCTAAAAACAACAAAATCTCAACGTCAGCTGACGTCGTTATTGGACATCAATTCTACATTGACATTAGACGTTGAATTTACATTGAATTTTGGTCACCCGAGGTCACAACCGAAATTTAACCAAATATCAACGTCTTATGACGTTGTGTGCCTGCTGTGTTGGTTTGGCCATGGAATAAAAAATAAATAATTGCGACTTTTTATCTCACAATACAACCTGTTTTGTCGCAATTAAGAAATAAACTCAGAATTCTACATTTCTCACAATTCTGAGTTTTTTTCTCACTATTCTGTTTTGGCCAAAACAGTTTTTCTTGCAATTCTGAGAAAAAGTCAGGATTGCAGGATATAAACTCAGTATTATGACTTTCTCACAATTACGAGTTTATATATCACAATTCAGACTTTTTTTCAGAATTGCGAGATATAAACTCAGAATTCGGACTGTCTCACAATTCCGAGCTTATATCTCACAATTCTTTTTCTTGCAATTCTAAAAAAAAAAAAAATGTCAGTAGTAATAATCCCAAGAAATAATAAATTATATATAAACTCAGAATTCAGGGTAATTCTGTTTTGGCCAAAACTGTTTTTCTTGCAATTCTGAGAAAAAAGTCAGAATTGCAAGATATAAACAGAATTCGGACTTTCATTCTCACGGCTCCAAATTTAATATTGCAGTTTTGACTTTTACTGAACAGATTTGGAAGGAAAAGAATATCCAAACTGTGAGATAGAAAGTTGCAAAGACCTTTTTTATTTATTTATTTTTATTTTTTTATCCCGTGGCAGAAACAAGCTTCAGTAACATACAGAACCTTAAACTTGTTATTGTGACATAAACTTTAACACATTTACTAGTTGGGTTTTTCCCAAACTACAACATGATGGCCGTTTCTCAAACGGAAGGCTGCATCCTCCGGAGGTCGCATTTGTAGGCTGCATACGTCACAAAGAAGATCTTATTTTAGTATATATTAAGATATGAATTTGACCATTATTCTTAGTTATGTGTAAAATGTTGTAATATGCGTTTGACTCGCAAATGTAATGCTCAGTTAACTGAAATAAACCAGGCTTGATGACGTATGCAGCCTACAAATGCGACCTCCGGAGGATGCAGCCTTCCGTTTGAGAAACGGCCGATGAATGCTACGTGTCTAGACCATGTTTATTATTAATACTCTATTCACAAATAGATTTTAATAGCGTGCTAAACAATAATAATTAGTTTCTCAGATATAAAATATCCTTTTTTTATATTAGTACAAAGCATGCATGAGTCTATAGGTACAAAACCTATATATATATATATATATATGTATATATATAGATGCTCCTGATATTAACATGCTCACAAATGTTGTTTTTTTTTGGTTGTTTGTATTTTATTGAATCACATACCTGCAGCACAGATGAATCCTGATGGCTTCCACTTGAGTCTCTTCAAACTGTTTTCCTCTGAGAGCGCTGTACCAACATCAGATGTTCAACTACACTGATATTCTATGGTAAAACAAGCTCCTTGACTACTGATTATGTTTTTTTTTCTTGAATCCATGGAAAGAAGCAGAAACACTTAAATAAAACACGTAAATATCAGGTATGATTTACTTACCTGCCTCAAAGTCACAGTCACACTGATGGGCCATTAGGGGCCATAGGGGAGGGCCCTTTAAGAGACTTAGGTGAGACTCACTTAATATTCAAGGCCATTGTCGCTCCCTCGCATATAGGCTTTCGATCACAAAACATGTCTTTCAGAATTTAAATCAATATATTGTTTTCTGTGAAGGAGTAAATACATGTTGGCCAATAGTATGTTATAAGTAGCTGAAATAAGCACAAATGTCAGGGCATGTCAAAACACCTCAAGGGCCCCAAAATCACCTCAGACCCCAGAGGGTTAATCTTAATATGAACTTCAAGCTTTCTAATAATCAAATTTCTCACTGTCATCTACTGACTTATTTTAGTCTATTTTTACTTCTCATGAGAAACTTCAATAGAAACATCACAGCAAGGTTTATACTTAGATGTTTAACAATTTAGAAACCCATTAAATCTTAGGCAATCAAAGTTGAACACTTAAAACAGGGGACGCCAGCGTAGAGCACAAAGTGAGTGAACTTCAACTTCCCAGAGCTTAAAAGATCTTGTATTTTGCTGCATAAGTGTTTTTTTCACCGTCTCTTCTTTGATCTTTGTGATATGCCTGCTTTCCTGAAATATTCCTCTCTAATAGTTTCGTTTCAACACATTTTTCTCTCAGGGTTGGAGCTGTCGTAGGATGCCTTTGATACGGGTCCGAAAAATGCGGGGGAACGAGCGAGGATTTCCTCACAATTTAACTAACGGCAGATTAAAGGTATATCAAAGAGACTGGACGAGGCCTGGCGAAAACGATTACCAGCAAATCTGCAGGAGGAAGTGGACGGCTTAACCGATTTCATAGTGGAATCATGTTAGAACAGAATCAGAGATAAAAACTCGCTCACTATTTCACACACACAAACGATGCCATCTCAGCATGGCGGTATTAATAATTCATCATTGGCCTCCAGTGTTTGCCCCTGATTACGAACACTGGACCTGCTCAAACGGCCATTAATCTGGCTATAATGATCATAGAGATGCTGTAAATTGCTGTTTGGTGGTGTCAGACAAATAGGCAACACAAAATAAGTGGCTCATTAAAGGGTTGTTTCAGCCAGAAATTAAAGTTCTTTCATGTTTTGCTCTCCGTCATGAATCTGTTACACAGTTTCTGTTTACCATATGTCAAGCTAAAAGAATGTTATAAAATAAATAAATCTACCTTCTGTATTTTGCATTTACATTTATATACATTATTTATTTACTATTAAGATTAGTAAATCTTGCTCTTCTGCTTACCAAGGCTGCATTTTTTTAAATCTAAAATGCAGTAAAAACAGTAATATTGTGAAATAATTTTCGATTTTAAAATAACTTTTCCATTTGAATATATTGCAAAATGTAATTTATTTCTGTGATCAAAGCTGAATTTTCAGCATCATTACTCCAGTCTTCAGTGTCACATGATCTTCTTATTATTATTAATTTTGAAAACAAATGCGCTGCTTCACATTTTTGTGGAAAACATCATAGATTTTTTTTTTTTCAGGATTCTTTATCTTGAGATAAAATGTTTTATGGATAAATGGATAAATAAATGTTTTTGCTGTTACTTTTAAACAATTTAATGCATCTTTACATAATAAAAGTATTATTTATTTTAAAAAATACTCCAAACTTTGAATGGTAGTGTATCAATGTTTCATCAAAAATAATAAGCAGCACAGAAATAAATTACATTTTAAAATATATTCAAATAGAAAACTGTTCTTTTACTGTCTGTGTCACATGATCCTTCAGAAATCATTCTAATATGCTGATTTGCTGCTCAAGAAACATTTCTTCTTATTATTACTAATTCTGAAAACAAATGCGCTCCTTCACATTTTTGTCATTAAAACAATTTAATGCATCTTTACCTAATAAAAGTATTTATTAAAAAAAAATACTCCAAACTTTTGAATGGTAATATATCAATGTTTCAACAAAAATAATAAGCAGCACAGAAATAAATTACATTTTAAAATATATTCAAATAGAAGACTGTTATATTGCTGTTTTTACTGTATTTTTCAAATAAATGCAGCCTTGGTGAGCATTCAAGAAATATTAAAAATCTTCATTATTCCAAACTTATGACCGCCCGTGTGTTTATATCTACCATTATGTATTCTTTACTATTTTTGCATCAATTTAAAAAAGAAGAAAATAATTGTTTCAGAATATTTTTATCATTTGGAAAAGCGGTGTGATAATTCTTGCTAACATAACCTTTTGTGTCCCACAGAAAAGAAAAGAAAAATTAAAAAGTCATAAGGGTTTGGAACATCATAAAGGTGAGATGATGACAGAATATTAATTTGGAGGGAACTATTGCTGTAATCTCTTTCTCTGTGTGTGTATTAATGTAGCTCTCAATTATCCATACGTTGTCCGCTGTTCTTTTTTCTAGTGAGAGAGTCTCTCTGGAATCATTAGTGACTGCGGCTCCGGCGCCCTCTGCCCGTCTCCTCGCTGATCTGTGTGTTAATTATATATCTCAGCGTGACGGAGACCTGGGCTTGTTGCAGCTCTAATGAAGGCAAAGATATCAGCACCTTTATATGGAAGGTGTGTGTGAGAAAGAGACAGTGATGAGATGATGTGACATGTGTGGTACATTAAAATGCAACGTGTGACAAATTACAACTTCATGAGGTGGGAAGAAAGTGTGAAACATGCCAACAAGTCACTGTTCGATGTCAACACAGCACAGTGTTCTTGTACATGAATATCCTGGCTTTCTGGCATGTGTGCATTATAATTTTATTTTTAAAATAATAATCTATGTAGTTTAATGGTTTATGTGACCCTGGACCACAAAACCAGTCATAAGGGTAAATTTTTTTAAATTGAGATTCATACATCATCTGAATGCTGAATAAATAAGCTTTCCATTGATGTATGGTTTGTTTTTTGGCCGAGATACAACTATTTGAAAATCTGGAATCTGAGGGTGCAAAAAAATCAAAATACTGAGAAAATCACCTTTAAAGTTGTCCTTAGCAATGCATATTATTGATAAAAAAATAAGTTTTGATATATTTATGGTAGGAAATTTACAAAATATCTTCATGGAACATGATCTTTGCTTAATATCCTAATGATTTTTGGTATAAAAGAAAAAACGATCATTTTGACCCATACAATATATTTTTGGCTATTGCTACAAATATATCCGTGCTACTTATGACTGGTTTTGTAGTTCAGTAAAATATAAAATATAAACCACAATTAATGGACATCGGATATTGATGTAAAATGGATGTAAAGAACATAAAGTATAATAAAAACATCTTCAATAGTACGTCAGTTTTAGAGTTTTGTGGCAGTTTAAACAAAATAAATTATAAATACAGGTGCATTTAAAAAAATTCGAATATCGTGAAAAACGTTTTTCAAAAAGTGAAACTTTCATATATTCTAGATTCATTACATGTAAAGTAAAACATTTCAAAAGTTTTTTGTTTTAATTTTGATGATTAGAGCTTACAGCTCATGAAAGTCAAAAATCCAGGATCTCAAAATATTAGAATATTATAAATTAAAAAAAGGATTTGCAAAACAGAAAAGTTCAAGTTCTTTAAAGTATGTTGATTTATGCACTCAATACTTGGTCTGGGATCCTTTAGCACAAAAACTCCAGCATCAGTGAGTTGTGGCGTGGAAGCGATCAGCCTGTGGCTCTGCTGAGGCACTATTGAGCCTTCAGCTCGTCTGGATTGTTGGATCGACTGTTTCTCATCTTTCTCTTGAAAATATCCCATAGATTCCATATGGGCTTCAGGTCAGGCATGTTGGCTGGCGAATCGAGCACAGTAATATCATGGTCAGCAAACCACTTGGAAGTGGTTTTGGCACTGTGGGCAGGTGCTAAAGTTCTGCTGGAAAAGGAAATCAGCATCTCCATAAAGATTGTCAGCAGATGGAAGCATAAAGTGCCCCAAAATCTCCTGGTAGATGGCTGCATTGACTTTGGACCTGATAAAACACAATGGACCAACACCAGCAGACGTCACGGCACCCCAAATCATCACTGACTGTGGAAACTTCACACTGGACTTCAAGCAGCTTGGATTCTGTGCCTCTCCAGTCTTCCTTCAGACTCTGGGACCTTGATTTCCAAATGAAATGTAAAATTTATTTTTATCTGAAAAGAGGACTTTGGACCACTGAGCAACAGTCCAGTTCTTTTTCTCCACAGCCCAGGTAAGATGCTTCTGATGTTGTTTCTGTATCAGAAATGGCTTGGTAGCCCTTTTCCTGAAGATGTCTGAGCGTGGTGACTCTTGATGCACTGACTCCAGCTTCAGTTCTCTCCTTGTGAAGCTCTCCCAAGTGTTTGAATCGGCTTTGCTTGACTGTATTCTCAAGCTTGCGGTCATCCCTGTTGCTTGTGCACCTTTTCCTACCCAAATTCTTCCTTCCGGTCAATTTTGCATTTAATATGCTTTGATACAGCACTCTGTGAACAGCCACCCCTTTCAGTAATGACCTTCTGTCACTTACGCTCTTTGTGGAAGGTGTCAATGATTGTCTTCTGGATCATTGCCAAGTCAGCAGTCTTCCCCATTATTGTGGTTTCAAAGAACAAGAGATACCCAGAATTTATACCGTAGGGATGGTCATTTAATGAAGCTCAAATGTAAATATTCTAATATTTTGAGATACTGGATTTTGAGCTGTAAACTCTAATCATCAAAATTAAAACAAAAAAACTTTTGAAATGTTTTACTTCATATGTACTGAATCTAGAATTGTCACGATCACACCTGTGTTGGAGCAAGGAGACGCAGGAGAACACAGGAGAATCATCAACAGTCTTTTAATGAACCAAAAATAGCCAGGAGAACACACATAGCACGGGGTGAAGACATTCAATACCGGACAGGAAACAAGGGGCAGAACACACTATAAATACTAAACTAAATGAGGACTAATGAGGTAGATAAAATGATAACAGGTGAGGAGTGATTAATCAAAAACCATGGCAACAAATGAGGAACTGAAACAGAAGGCAGGAATACAGGGAAAACAAAACCAAAACGGGCCATAAACGTAACGTAACGTCACTTTTTGTTACAATAAATAAATAAATAAACTTTTTCACAATATTCTAATTTTTTTAGATGTACCTGCATGTATATAGCAAACATACATATTTAAAATTTACAGTCTTTCTTGTCCGGGAAAAAAATATTGATGACTCATCCTGCAATATGCAGATTTTTGTCCAATCAAATCTTCTCTAGAATGAAAATGTGCCTCCCCTAAAATGCAAATAACAAATAATAGCAAGTAGCAAATCATGACTCATGGCTATGACTTAAATTGACTGTTTTAATAGGAAATATGTCAACTTTCCCCTTTGGTCTTTAAGGATAGTCTTGGATTATGTTAGAAATTGTGCCCTGTACAATAGCAGATTGGTTTGTTTAATGCAGTCGTGAGGCCCAGATTGCTTTCTGCTTGGCTCACATTCAAACAGAATGTACAATGAGGCTTCTCTGATTGCAGGTTGTTTGGTTTAATAAGTTAAACCCTTTGAGTCCTGACCTGGTGAGAGACAGATTAAAATCACATTCAGCCAGCTGTAAACGGAAGGTCTCAATAAGGTTATGCCTCACGTGGTATGCTTTGAAAGGTTATTATCTTTGAGAGTATTACAGGAGATATCCTAAATACATCTATTGAGTCTCACATAGATCTTTTCTTAAAGGAACAGTTCACCCAGAAAGGAAAATTCTGCAATTACGTATTCGCCCTCGTGCAGCTTCTCACACAAAGCTTTCGCATGATCCCAGAAGGCTTGTATAATAGAACACAAGTTGTATGAACTACTTTTATGATACTTTAATGGTGTTTTTTTGGAGCTTGACAGTCATGGTCACTATGAACTGTCCTTGCATATAAAACACTCTTTAAAGATTCTCTTTTTTTTCTTTTCCACAGAAAAATAACAGCATACAAGTTTGGGATGACATGGGTGAGTAAATGAGAGATTTGTTTAATGAACTAGCCTTAAAAAAAAGATCGCAATTTACGCAGAAGCAAATGTTCTGCGCATAAATGAAACCCAACTTCTTTGGCTTCTGTTATGTAATTTTCCTTCCGTTTCTCCTTGATCTCAACAAATACCTATCGGTAATTGAACAGATTTTGTTACTTCTTTATCCTACACAGCTGCCAGATGCTTATAAAAGCTTTGGCAGCGAGACGTAGTCAAACTATGCTTGGCTCCTGTGTTTGTGAATCTATAATTCACCTTCACAGATTCACACATATGCTCACGTATATTGGTTCCTTGACTCGTTCCGTACAGGTGATTGCTTAAAGCAACTCTCAGAGAGAGAGAAATATCTCTTAAAGGTTACAGGTGCACAAGATTGATTTTTTATCTTTTCAAATTACGGCTGTTTCTTTCTCCCATTCATCTGGGACTGGGGCGTCCCCCCAGGTGCTCTACTGAATCCAATACATTCACAAAATACATTTTCATATTCCATCACACTGAGCTGATCATGACATCCATTTCCATGCAGAGTGCTTTCACCTCTTCAAACCTCCTGAAGCCCGGAGCCAGGATGTGGGCTTCGCTGATGGCAAACACTCGACAGCTCCAGCATAAGCTACAGTCTGACAGATTTGAAAATATCAGAAACAGACACGGAAGGAAAACATTCTTCATTTGAGAACAACAGGTACGAATACAGAGAGAAATATTTGAAAACTGCTGTAACAAATACATGCGGAAACATTCTGCAACAAAATTAACGAAAAAAGGCATAAACTATTTCAGAGCTGCATTAACAAAAACAGACAGAATCATTTGAAAAAAACCATGAAAAATACAGTCAGAAACATTCTAGAATAGCTGTAACAAATACAGCTGGAAAAATATCTAGAACAATCTTAAATACAGGCAGAAACATTCTAGAGTTGCAGTAACAAATACAGTTGGAAGCATTCTAGAACAATCTTAACAAATACAGGCAGAAACATTCTAGATCTGTAGTAACTAATACAGACGGAAACATTTGAGAACAACCATAAAAAGTACAGTTGGAAACATTCTAGAATAGCTGTAACAAACACAGCGAGAAAAATTCTTGAATTATTGTAACAGAAACAGGTGGAAACATTCTAGATTGTAGCAAGTACAGGCAGAGACATTCCAGAGCTGCAGTAACAAATACAGATGGAAAACTTTGAGAACAGCAATGGTAAATTCATTTGGAAACATACTAGAATAACTGCACAAAATACAGCCAGAAAAGTTCTGGAACGACCACAACAAATACAGATGGAAACACTTTAGAGCTACAGTAACAAATACAGGTTTCTGGTCATTCTAGAATGACTGTACTTGTTTTTTAATTTTAATTTTTTTTTTTGAGGTCACTATAGTGGCTGCAGGAGTGTACTGGATCTGTGAAAAGTTTAGACAAAAATAGTGTAAAAATATAAATAAATTAATAGATACATTTAAAAAAATAAGATATTTAGTAGAAGTATTTTATTCTATTCAATGAAATTACATAATGAAAATATTTCTATCTGAAGGATTGTGACATAAAAATGTTTGAAAATCCCTGTTACAGAACAGCAACAACCATAAAAAATACAGCCTAAAATGGCTTCAAATGCTTACTCAAAAATGCTGTTAGCAAAAAAACCTTTTAAAATATACAGAAGCATTTTATACAGGAGCAAGTGTGAGGTTTATATCAGTTACAAAGTATGACAGCACGCAAATGCCGTTTCCTCCTTCCCTCTCTATCGTAGTGGCCGTGTTTGGAAACTCACAGAGTGATTTATAGCAAACTCTGGATATAAACAAGGACTATCATGACAGCAAACTGGGCCAGAATCTCTGCTATTTATCAAGAGCATGTGTGGAGCTGAGCTACATAGGGCCAAAGCTGACAGCGCACATATCGCAATCTATTTGAGGTTTAATTACTCTCAAAGCTGTTCTAGAATTGTGTGAAACGTCCACAACCTAACAACATAATTACACCATTATGGCTCATTTGAAGGATAACTACATGGAATTATGAGATTATTGGTCCAAATTTGATTTTAACTTGTCTTCCATATCAGTCCTGGACAGATTTCAGATAGTAATGTATTTAAAGGAATATTCCACCCAAAAATGAGCATTCTCTCATTCTCTTCTGTCATTTCCAGCGTGCATTGACTTCTTTTGTGTGACTCAAAAGAGATCTTTTTAAAGAATCTTCACTCAGCTTCATAGCTCATACTGACTATACCTGACAAGCCCTAGAAATAGAAAACATCATGAAACCTCCATAAAAGTATAATACAAGTAGGTCAGTATGAACAGTGTTGAATGTAAAAGATCTGCATGACAATTTTCATAATTCTTTTAGTGAAGTATTCCTTTAAAGGGGTCATTGGATGCCCATTTTCCACAAGCTGATATGATTCTTTAGTGAAAAGTCTATAACATACTTCTCAATGGTAGTCTAAAAAACACCTTCTTTAACGTATCAAAATCAGCTCTGTTTTCAGCACGCTGAGCTAGTCCATGTTGCTTTAAATGCTAGTGAGCTCTGCTGACTCCGCCCCTCTCTTCAGTGGAGTGACGAGCAGACTATAGATATGTGTAGATTCCCTATTCGACCGCTCCAGAATACATTGACGGGTCAGCCAACTCGCATTCACCGTAACAATGAATATTCAAGCGTATAACTTGCTGTTGTAGACGCACACAGTCAATGCGCTCAAAGATTCGCAGACCGTTCCAAAAATAGTGGATGGCTTACGTATCGCGACCCATAGAAACAGTCATAATGAGGCATCTAGGTATATATATCTATGGAGCATACTAAACTTCAGCTGTGAAACTGGCTAACTAGCACATTATTAGGAAAGGCGATTTGCAAAGATTCATAAAAACCCTTATACACAATTCTTCTGTAGATGAAGCTGGATCACGAATGATTCGGGCGAACATAGACACATTTATGAAGATCGGGGATCGGCGCATTCACTTCAAAGTGAAAGTAACGTTAATCCTCTGTGTCTTCAGAGGCTCAGATGTCGGGAGTAACTGACGACTGCTATATTCATTATTACATCCAACTACAAAACCTCAATCACTTAATCTGAGACATCTTGTCTTCCCTGCACCGGAGGCGGACAGCTCTCAGCTCACTCAGGGCTGGTCTAAGGTAAGACGGTCTTGTCAATCAACTATCGTGACAGTCTTGTCAATCAACTATCAAACACACATTTTTGTTCAAACAACTTGTAAAGTGAATTTTGCATCCGATGACCCCTTTAAAAATGTACCAAGGCATATTTTCTGAAGGTTGTTTAAGCATCTAATTCAAACTCATCACTAAATCATTTAACCAGCATTTAAACATGAAAACATACAATTTATTGGATTATCTTTCAGAAGCTCATAACAGATCTCTTTCAGAATAAACCACCTTGACAACTGTACAACACAATCAACTAATTCCACACCACTTCAGATGTCAGTGAAGTGTTCATAATTTAGCATATGTGGAGTTAGTTGCTGTAGCAGATGGATTAGTGCTGCATCTTTAACAGCCAATTCTTTATGATCAAACACTGTTTAATCTGATCTCTCTGAATCTTCATCATGAATTAATCAATACTCTCCCTCCGTTTGTATCGTTTTAATTATGCAGGGGTATTCTTCACCCCCTCAGGCGCTCATGCACCAAATTATACCCTCCCTGGGAACAAAAAGCACAATCAAACAAAAGTCTAAAATAAACTCGTCTGCAGCTGCTGAGGGGACTTGTGTTTCATGGCTGTCTCGGTGCTACACACAATATGTTGTAAGTTGCATAAGTTGCATTAGAATGATTTGTAGGTATACATACGTTAAAGTGTACACACATTTTTTAATGCTGGACAGAATAGCATGCTAATTTGCAAAGTATGCACACCCGGATCTTAACTATATGTGCCAAAATGTGCTTTTCCCCAATTTTAATTTTCCCGTTTAATTTGACCTTTCATTTTCAGCTTGATCAATGAACTGATAGTTATACTAATGATGATTTTTACCATTTATTTATTTTTTAATCATTATTTGATCAGACTGCTACATTTAAGACATTTTTGATCAAAGTTTAAAAAATCGAATTAATAATAAATAATGAAAACATATTATTAATATAATATTAAACAATAAACATAATAATTAAAAATATATATAAATATAATTAGTGTTGTCAAACGATTAATTACATTAATCACATCCAAAATAAAAGTTTTTGTTTACATAATATATGTATTAATATTTAATAATAATAATAATATTTATTATGTACATATAAATATACACATGCATGTATACATTTAAGAAAAATATGTTATGTTTATACATTTAAAATATTTTTTATAATATCAATTATATTCATATAAATATATACATGGAAATACATGGAAATATTTTCAAAATATATTCTGTATGTGTGTGTATTTATATACAGTATACATAATAAATATACACAGTATACACACATATATAGTGTAAACAAAAACTTTTATTTTGGATGCAATTAATTGCGATTAAAGCACTAATACACACACACACACACACACACACACACACACATATACAGTATATTCCATATATTATATGTAGTCACATGTACTTGCTTTCTAAGTATTCTATTCTAAAGTTACAAGTCAAAGGGTTTACAAAAACTGTCTGATATCATATGCATAAGTGTTTATTCAGATGTAAAAAAATGTATGTTTGCTAGAACCACACTTTGCGTACAAATACCTATGAATAATAATGTGATTGGGTTGGTTATAAGCAGCACACTGTGATTGTTTCTGCATATGCCTTATGTGCAAAATGGCCCTTATAATTATTTTGAAATGACAATAGTAGATTGAAAACAGTATTTGCAGTTTTTGAATTGTATTTGAATATACATAAGGAGATAGCTTGCAGATGCGCATACTCGTCCGGATCACTATGTGACGACTATCAACCTTACACACTTTCTTCTCATGGGAATGAAAATAAATTTAAAACTCAGTTTTTGAATTCAGCAGCAGGTCACGCTCTCACCATCAGCACCTTTCAACCTTTCTCAGTCCTTTCAAGAGCCGATTACAACCTGTTTGGCCCAAATTTCATATTCTCTCCCATTTTATTGTCCAATTGACACCCCAGAAACCTTTCGACCTGCGCAGGGCAAATTTACCCTCGGTGAGTCGTTCTGCAGACATAATGGACCTCAGACTGACTGGCACGGGTCATGAAAAGTAATGAAAATGTCTACTGGCCCGCCATTAGGAGCTTTTCAGAGAATCTCAGTGAATAAGGAGCGAGCTCACCAAATGATGAGTGCTTTTACTGGCTTTAACCCTTTAAATGCCTTTTGGAATGGGCCCCATTAGATTCATATTCAATGAAGATTAATGGTTAATTATGGCTATTAAAGGTTTTACTGCCTGTAGAGCATCTAATTGTCTTTTTGATGTGACTAACTACTTTTTGCCAACATGCTATTTGGCTGTTAGATCAAGGTCTTCATGTAAAGAGGATGTTAAGACATGCAGTGCAGAAACGTGCATGATAAAATCTAACAGAAGAAAATGCATTGACTTTTTTAACAAAATGCGGATGCAAGCTGTTTTCTTGGTTGTAACTGGTGTGTTACAAATGTTACAAATGGCTGCTTATGCTTTTACGTTAAAAATAAAGTGGACAACTTTTAGAACTCAAAACGTACTCTTCAGTCCAAAAAGAGCTTTAATTCTAAGCTGCAAACACGTCTCATTCTGAATTTATGGTGTTGATGTCACAATCATGAAACCACCCAACAATGCCAGTTCAGAAACTTGGTCCCATTTAAGATTTATTCCCCATCTAATTCAGTGTTTTGAAATGTCAGCTCAAGTGTTACTGTCATTAAAGCAAAACGAGACAAAAATAAGTATAAATAAGTAATAAATATAATAGTAAATAAGTAAACAAGTAATAAATAAGTCAAAATATTTCACTCAAATTAGGTTTGTAATGAAAATTCCTATTTATTTATTGTTAAATTAGACAATAATAAAAAGATTTAAGCATTTCACTAGTGGTCTCAGACATTTGGACCACACTGTACAAAACACAGTGACAAAAAAAACCCTGAAAAGGTTCAAAGAGAGGTGAAATGGTCATGAAAAATTAAATTATGACTGTTTTTGGTGCCAAAAACCTCTACTTACATTATGAGTGGACTTGTAAAAAATGTATGTTATGACCCCTTTAATGCCTTTTATGTCCAACTATGCCAAAAGTTTCACATCCAGAGCCTCATGTCATGTCTGCCACCTTGTTTATAATCAAATAACTTGCCCAAGGTAAGCTATGAAAGCAACAAAGTGATCCATAGCCCTCAAACCTCTCCGTGGGCAAGAGTCCTCCATCACTTTGAGTCTGGAGCACATCTGTCTGTCTCAGATCAAACAGCTGCGTGTAGTTTCTGTCGGCAGCACTGAGAGGATCAATAGCGCAGGCGGGATGGAACCTGAAAGAGATTAGACCCATAAAGGACTGATGGGAGAAACATTAAGGGAAATTTGTGCTTGCCTGGTGAAGACACACACACCTTTAATCTTCCCAGTGAGAACAGAGGAGTGAGTCAGCACTAAGATGTTAGACATGATGTCTGCCAAAAGATCTCTTCTCCTCTGAGGAGTATTAAGTTCTGTAAAACAAGACCTGTCAGAGCCAAAGGTGTGAGTGATGAGAAGCTTTCGTCTTTGGACAAAAAAATCAGGTCAGGAGATGTTAGAAATATGAACAAAGTATTAAACTTTGGCAAATATCTCATCGGGTTGAGGTGAGGTGTGCTGCAACTTTAGTGATCAGATTTCACTTTGCCTAAGTCAATCTCGAAAGAGACAACATTAGCATACATGCTAATTAAATAGATCAGAAACATAAACGCTCACTTGTTCTGTTGACAGTTAGTACGTGTTGGATATTCTGAGAAACCGCAGGGAATCTCTGCCTATATGGAAGCAGCTCTTTGAGCTCATGATTACCCTGTGCTTAATCACAGAGCTACAGGTGTCCACTGACGTGATACCAGAAAAGTCAAGCATGACAAGATAATTACAGATGAGCAGCATCTGAGCTCAAGACAGAGACTATAAGCAGAATGAAATATTAGCGTATGGCTTACTGCAAGATATACACAATGTTGTTGCTATTAAGTAAAACTAAAACTATTAAAAACTGCTTTGGTTGATTGAAGCTTAAATAAAATCAAATGTAAATATTAGATGAAAAACTTCAACTTGAAATAAAAATGAATTGAAACAAAAAATAGAATCTTAAAAAATTACATAACAAAAGGACTAAAATACTAAAGCTTAAATTAAAATGAAAACTGAAAATACATTTAAAAAATGCAAAATATTAATAAATAATAGTACATAAAAATACCAAAATAACACTCTTTAATACCTATTATAATTTATAAAGTATGAAAAACAGAATGCAGTATTTAATGATAAATGTAAACAGATATCACCTTGAAAACTGATTATAAAATTAATAACAATATTGGTCATCATATTTGTTTGTTAAAAACAACAACAACCTTTTATCGGTCTAATTAAATATTTAGTAACGAAGGTTAAAATCATGGTTGAAACTGTTTCCTGTTAATTTATCTCAAAAAGTCGAGCACATTGCATTCTGGGATACATGATTCCACACAGTGTGCACTGGTTGTATACTGCACATTTTGGAAAATGCACTATATTTCATGCATATTGAAAATTTGCACCCCCTGCCAAGTATACATACTGAACCCTGCACAAATTAGTATGAGTAGTATATAGTATACCATTCTGAACATAACCAAAGGAATAAAAAGTAAAACAGGAGAATGTGTTTCCAGCTTGAGGGCAAACACATTTAGAATCTCTTGCAGGAACGACTGTAAGGGTAATTGTAGTTTCTAGCCAGCAGCAAGGGTTAGCGTAAGGACACAATCTGCCCACCACCCCCTCAAATTTACCACAATCCCACTAACAGGCAACCAGAGCAGCAAGACCCCGCTGAGCTCAAGCGGTCCGCTCATTAACACCCCACCAGGGGTCTGCTAGGGGCAATTCCTCAAACTACCCCTCGGCTCTCACAGCGCTTGATTAACAGCCACACGGAGACCTGTAAAACACAAGCACCGTCGGCCTGAACGTGGAGCCCTTCGTGTACTTATTTATAATCCATTGTGCTGTTAATGAAGAAAAACATTATGGGGATGATATATTCGTTATTAAAGGAATAGAATAGTTTGATCATAAAAGAAAATGTTATTTTTTACTCATCCCATGTCGTTCTGCACCAGTGTGCTTTTATTAAAATCAGATTTTACTAGGTGGCTGTATAGTTGGTCATAGTGAGTGTTCCTGCACAACTGTTGAAAATCTGAACACAAATGGGATCTCCTGAAAGTAAAATAAAATCGTATTAAATTTTTTTATATATGTGTATAATGCAGTGTATAATGCATAAAATTCTCAAAGTAACATGAACAAACAATGAACTATTATATTTGTAGTTCATTTTAGCTTATGTTAACAAATGGGACCTTGTTGTAACGTGTTTTTGGAAAAACTAACGCACTAGGCTCTTTTTATATGGAGTTTAAAAAGCAGGGCTCTATTCAGCAGCAGAAAGGGTTCTGGTATGAATCAAAGAACTTTAATCTGGTGCTGTTTAATGCTGTTTCTTTATACAATTTCCTGTTGGTGCTGCTAAAGTCATTTGATGCAGTGCAACAGTCTAGCACATGTGAATTTGAACTCGCTAATTTGCAGCTATTATGTCGACAGCTAAAGAGGCAATTATGATGTTTAGAGTCCAATTAGTGCGCGTCGTGATCTCTGTGTCCCACAAATTGACAGGTTTACCAAGTTAGGCACAGGTTAATTATCATATCAACACCACAGTAAAATGTGTTTATTTTCAACATTAGCATATTTATTTGTAACACGTCCATTGAAAAGAGAACCAAATCCGATTTCAAGTGTATAGTTTTGACCAAGCTAAACCTCTTTTAAGTCTGTTTATCAGTGCTGAACACAGACAGAATGTGCGGGTAATCCGGGCATCTCTGAAGGCCAATTAAAAGGAATCTTCTTAAGAGCGTGCCAGAGCACCGCAGTGGTCTTTAATGCCAGTCTGCTCGTGTCTAGTAAGTGTGTTGGCATTTTAAATGCCCGGCGCTTCACAAACAACCCTCATCAGCTTTGTGCCCCCCGCCGCGTCTTAAGGACAGAGACTCTTGTGTGGCGCGCCGAGACACGCACAAAAACAAATGCTGAAATATACATGCTGCTAAATTACACAAACTGCTCTCCCCGGGTCCTTCCCTCTCGCTTTGTTTGTTTGTTTCTCTTTTTTTCTTTTTCCTTCTCATTAAGATTTAAACTACAAAAAAAAAAACGTACAGAAATCAATAATTCTTGGCCCTCCTTGGAAGTCCCTGCTTATGATTTCAGAAATCGTAATTATCATGTGATTTTTAAGATGTGCTTAAGTGATTGTGGTTGAAAATTTTCAAATCATTAAAAAGTACTAGCAAGATTTTAGAAAGACTGCGTTACTAGTTAAGCTATAGAGTGCTGCAGAGACTGTGTATTTTTCACCCCTTTCCCTTGACAAAACCCATCGGCTTTTGGATTATTGCAGAAAATAAGCTCTGTGCCCAACAAAATTTAATGAATCTTACATGTTTTGTTCACCATGATGATCTTCACAAATATTTGCAACTAATTCTAAATATAATCGACAGAATATAAATGAACTACACCACAGTCACATGACTTCAGCGTCACCTTCATTAAAGCAAAGTCCCTTTAAGGCAAGTCATCCCTTACAAAAAAAAAGTTTATTCAAGTGTGTTATTAGTATACTTCTTTTAAACTATAAAAATAGGAAAGTACTTTTAGTCTACTTTTTATGTACTTTTTAGAAATATACTTAAACTATACTTAAAATATACTTAGACATTTAAGCATACTTTACATACTTAGAAAAAAATCTAAATGTATTTGAGCTATACTTGTGCTCCTAGAATCCGTGTTTTCATTGTTATATGGTAGGGGGCACTAGTACACATCTTCTGTACAGAATTTCCAAAAAAACACAAGTGAAGAAACCGAAACAACAGATGCTTCCACGTGTAATCTAACACCATCATCAGACATAAAACAGCATCAAAACTGTGTAACGTTATGGAATAAAATATCAACCGATGAAGAGATAATTAAAAGCTTATTATCAAGCTTTGGGGTGTTGATCGACTCCATCTACGTTTTGATTATCATTCTGAATCCAATTCATAGTCTTTTTCAGCTTTTTGGTCAAAATGTTATTTCTTTATTTTTAATTTATGAAACTCACCCACATTCAAGTGTTTAAAAAAAGAATGCATGAAGCTAGAATAAAATGTTTCTGTTTTCAAGCAGATACTCTGTTCTTTTTTTGTATGTTCAGATATTCATATAACAAAATATAGCCTATACAAATGAATATCTAACAGGGATTTAGTATACTTAAAAGTATGATATAAAGTTCACTTAAAAAAAGGGGAAACCTCAAATTCTCCAAAACTGTTCGCCAAGCTTACGGTTAAATTACATATTTGAAATCACTAATGGAATCTGACAACAACTGTATCATAAATGTTTATTTTGCTCGAATAGCTTTAAAAAAAAGCGTATTTTTCATGCGCAGTCCTAAGCGCACATCTCAGAATGCTGACTGTTTCTTTAGCAACCGGGACGCTTCTAATGGCAGCTGCAGTGACATGCTGACTTTACTGATAAGTGATTGGCTCTTTTACTCAGAAGGCGGGGCTTCGTTCGATAGAGTGGCCATATTGAGTGTTGCATTTGTCCCCATTCAAAACTATACGAGTGACACGTCTTGGATATTCTGTAGTCTTTGATTAAAGTTAAAGTTTACCCAAAAGTGAAAATTTGCACAAAATTTACTCAGGCCATCCAATATGTAGACGACTTTGTTTCAAAAATGAAAGCTGTTTCTAAGAAAGATTACAAGATAACTTTTTTCATTTGCAATAGCAGCTTCGATTATTCATGCACATTGAAATCAGGAACATGAATTAATGAAGTAAATAGTTTTCATGCTACTCTGCCAAAAATGAGATGTGATTTCTACAATGCATTTGAATGGTTTTGGTCAGAGCCAATCAAATTATTGAAAAGTATTGGGCAGATTTTTGAAAGGCTGCGTTACTAAAAGCTAAGCTATTTGGCTATCGGTTGACGTCTGCGTGACCTGTGGTAACAGCCGAAAAGGAAAATCGTTTTGAAGAAAGATTACGAAGACAAACTTATACATTTGCAATAGCAGTTTCAATAAATCATGCAAAATGAGATTGGGTATGTGTATTAAGAGAGTAAATAGAGCCATACTGAGTCCATGTTGACTTTAAATGTATTTCATAGGCATGCTGCTATGCCAAAAACGAGTGGCCTACTTTACGACTGAATGTCAGCATTTCCAAAAAGAGAAGCGTGAACAATCCTTCAGCCCTGTAAGGGGGAGTTCAGAGCGCTTGGAGAAGTGCAGGAGCGCAGCATGAACCCAGCTCATCCCCGACTTCACAGCGTCTTGTTGTGGCTGATAGGAGGGTAGCGAGCGAGCCTTTTTTATGTGAAAGCAGGGCTGCATCCCTGGTTGTGGAGGATTGTGGGCTTTCTGTGCTTGTCCCCCTCTGAAGTTGCTGTTTTTGTGTGAAGATTTAGGCCTGTTTTTTCTTACCATTCTGCAGTTCGTCCCGCTGCGTCCTCTGTGGCTTGAGAGAGCGGGATGTTACTGTCTTTTAAGTTGGTTTGACCTCAATACAACAACTTCCTGTCTTTGAAATCATTTCTGCGTTACAGCCTTCAAACCAGCTTGAAAAAGATGAACATTCTTAGTGCAACCAGTAGAAGTGCAGATACATGTCAGCCAGATATCCTTTTTGATGTCACCAAGACTTACATGAAAATACTCACTGGTTTAATATAACTCATGTAGCTTATTCATTTATTTGCTTTAATGTTTTGTTTCACACAGGGACATGCAGGAACCAATGCATTCATCAATTGGCATATTTGAAGCGATTACAAGTTTGAGGTCAGTAAGATTTTTTTTGATTTTTTTTTTTTAAAGATATTAATACTTTAGTCTGCAAGGATGCATTAATTTGATTAAAAATGAAAGTAAAGACAATGTTAGAAAATATTTCTATTTTAAATAAATGCTGATTTTTTAAACTTACTATTCATCAAAGAATTCTGAAATCATGATTTCCACAAAAATATGAAGCAGCACAACTGTTTTCATCATTGATAATGTTTCTTGAGCAGCAAATCAGCAAATTAGAATGATTTCTGAAGGATCATGTGACACTGAAGACTGGATTAATGCTGCTGAAAATTCAGCTTTGATCACAGGAATAAATTACACTTTAAAATATATTCAAATAGAAAACAACTGTTTTAAATGTTAAAAATATTTCACAATATTACTGTTTTTAGTGTATTTGTGACCCTGTCTTTGAAATCCAGGCTAAAGTCTCAAAATCTAATTATGAGATAACAAGCATTAAAATTTGATTTAATTAATTTCACTGTGATTATAATCTTTGACATGGCCTTACTCAGTCAATATTAAAGACATCAAGGTTACATTTTTACACAATGTTCTTTACCTTATGAAGGATGATTTTATGTAGAAATTTATTTATTTATTTTTTTAAAGGCTTTAGCTGGGTTTTCACAGCCAGGTTCACATTTCTGCTGTGCAGAATTTACTTCTTTTAAAAACTTTTTTTTTTTTTTTTTTTTTTTGTCAGTAGTGTAAATGTGACACAAAGTTGAATTAATGAAAGTCATATGGGTTGACATGAGGGTGAATAAATGATTTATATTTTTTGGGTGAACCCTGTAACCCCAGTTTGCTGCAGTGCATCGCAAGTCGCTTTGAATAAACGTGGCTGCGCTGAACAACATAGATTTGTTACCACACATTTAAACCTTTTTAGAATGAGAACATTCGGGAAACAATCCAATCACTTTGGGTGACAACTGTCCTACATGCAGCGAGGTGATCGTCTCTGCGCGTCCTCTGGGTCAATTTGATTGACAGGCCCAGTGTCCCGCCTCTGTTTCTCTGCCCCCTCGGCTGAGTTTTCCAGGGACATGACCGGAGGGCGGAGGCGTGCTGTCTCGGTGACGGGTGAACTGCTGCGACCGCATCAGAGCTGACTGCACCGTGCCAAATTCACACTCTGTATAATTAACGACAGGAGACAGCAGACATTGCAAATTTAATCAGCTCCTTCACGTTATTTAATTTAGTCCCTAACTTAATACGGAAAAGACAGACGCCCCCTCCCTGTACCTCTCATTACACGTTTAATGACTGATTGAAGCTGAGTGTCGAATATAAAAACGCTTAGTGAGAAAATACCCATAAACAGTGAACTTTTAGATCGGTTCTATGAACTGGACACATATGTGTGAGAGATCTTGACTCAAACAGCATGATCTGTCTCCAAGTAATAGGTTTTGCCGGTTTTACCCTGATCACATTAAATCTGGTGATGTTTTCTTACCGTGCAGTAATCCTAGATAATCCCAGGAGTTTGGCCAGAGTGGGATTTATTCCCGTGAGAGGAGAGAGAGGCGAGGGCTGGAGGACGAAGCAGAATGAGGGTTTGAAATGGCATTCTCATAGTTTTACAGTTTGTATTCAGATATGCAAAACATGCATGGAATACTGTATGCCCACAAAGCAATGCACTAACTACTAAAAGTTAACATTTTCATTGGATGAAAAAAAAAAGTGATAGCGTTAGTAAGCATAGTGCTTACTACATTAATAAATATTATGCAGTACATACCGTGCAGTGCAGCAATACATTAGTAGTCCATCCCAAATATTGCCTTCATCTTCCAGTGTCGCTTTGGTTCACTTAATGTGAACATCATCCTGTACAGAGTCTGTCGTCAAATGACATCTCGTCCTGCTTTCAGCTCTGACAGCAAATAAACTCATTCTCAATGTCAGTTCTCCATCTGTCAGATTTCTGGAGTCATTTATACACTGCAGTGGCAAGCTGTTTCTTCTTCCTAGTCTGCAAATTGAAGGCTGTTCAGTGTCATTTTAAGGGCTTTAAAGAGACTCAAGCATTCCTCACAATCAACGGTGACATGTATATACCTTTCTCTGTCAGTCTCAGGAAGGTTGGCACAAGTTTCTTCATTGACCTTATAGTTCATCTAAAAATCAAAAATAGCTAAAAATGTACTCATTCTCAGGCCATCCAAGATGTAAATGAGTTTGTTTCTTCATCAAATTTGGAGAAATTAAGCATTAAATCACTTGTTCACCATTGGAGTCAATGGGTGCCGTCAGAATGAGAGTCCAAACAGCTGATAAAAACATCCGAATAATCCACACCACTCCAGTCCATTCCAATTCACAACATCTTTTGCATCCAAGTCTTCAGTTCTGAATTTTGCCCAAACCATTATAAACCCATCTCCACTTAAAGCAAACAACCTTAAACCATGTAAAAGTGTTTCCACATGTTTATCCTGCCCCTTTCAAGCAGCCACAGTCTATTTACAGTCATTATTCAAAATTGCTAAATGAATTCTAATAACAAAAAAACACCCTGCCGTATTCTGGCTCCATTCCGAGTGAAGTGAGCACTCGTACTTCTAAAGAGTGCTGAATAATTGGCATCGTCAGGGTTCGCTGGAGATGTACACCACATACGGCCCTCAAAAGATGAGAAACAACAGCTTCTGTTTCCCCTTCAAAAACACAAAGAAGTTTGATAAATGACCCACGGCCAGCTCAGCTTTGGTCAGTTTGCTGTACAGTAGTCGTTCAGAATTCAAAAGAAACTTTATCTTCATTACGACTGACATCTTTTTTGCACTTCAAGCATATTCAGTGTGTGTGACTCATATTCACAGGTATCCCTTTGTTCCTAGTGAGCATACACATTCTTTATGAGCCGTTCACCCACAGGGAAGACAAGCAAGTGTGCCGTGCCCTTGGATTAAACGCTGAATCTCAAGACCCAAGGGCACCTGAGCTCCTACAGTAATCACATGTATTACGTGACCTCTCTGCAGTAGTTTTGTATTGAACATTGACACATTTCAACCATTATATGTAATTATACCTAAATATAGAAAATTGATGGTGAAGTCAATTAGACAATCTTTAAATATGGTGGTCTGGAAATGTGTTGCTCCTTCACTCACTGACTATTCACTACATGGTGAATGTCATATTTTACTATATGAGCAAGCATAAATGAGGACACATGTAAAGACATTACTGCACACTTTGTTTTATTGCTGCCTGTCTAACATGAAAAACTGGTCATGGTTGATTACATTAGCTTGCCCTCAGGTGCTGTTCTGCATGTAAACCAGTGGATGGCACTATAAGTAGCTAATCATATACACAACATCCATTTCCACCAGCCTCTTGCCAAGCACTTTTAGGTTTTTGCTTTGTTTTGTTTTGTTTTTTCCCCCCTTTTAACCGATCAAAATAGAGCTCTTTAGTCATGACGTCAATTTGCAACCTAATTTGCAATGGGTTCCCGCGGGAATTTCCATTGATTTTTGGTTTTGGATAGCGGTTTTTGATTTATGAGTAAAATCAGGTCTGTGACAATACTTGAAGAGACTTTTACGTTTTGTTCTACATCATAATTTGCATACAATCATATTTCAATGTTAAGGATTAAAATAAGCATTGCAACTAACTTAAGTAGATAAACTTTCATCCTGTGGCAATAATTTATTTAGCTACTCAAAAACACAGTAGCTTCAGATATTATTTGTGTGTGTGTGTAATATATATATATATATATATATATGTATATTTGAAGAGTTCATTTGCAAAAACAGAAAACTCTGTTTTTAACAATTTTCAAAAATCATGTTTTTTTAATTTTGCATTCCGATTAATCTCAATCAAACTGCAGTTGGGTTATTTTGATTAGGTTAAAAATAACAAAAAAAAGCAGCTAACTAACACAATAAAAACTTTAAAAGTTATCTGTTTTTGCAAATGAACTCTTATATATATATATATATATATATATATATATATATATATATATATATACATACATACATACACACACACACACACACACACACACACACACATATATATATATATATATATATATATATATATATATATATATATATATATATATATATATATATACTAAGATAAGGTGGTTCAAAAGTAATGTGATTCCTAAATTAGCAATCATCTCAACACACCGGGATCCAGATGTGCGCATGCGCATTACGCACCCACACGCCGTGATTTTTGACTTTCCCGGGCCAAAAAAAAAAATCCAGAATCCTGTGAGAATCCACGCCTGCTTTTTCACGGACCAATGCCCACTACAAGCCTCTCCAGCACCACACGCCGTGTGCTTATGTTGGATATTCCACTGCGGTTCCGTTAAATCTGTTGAACGCGTCTTTCTCCGCGCGTCCAGAAACACGCCGGTCGGTCTGAAGCGCGTCGGAGCCCATTTGCAGCCGCTGCCTTTGTGGGTCGGCTGTGGATTGACTTAATGCCTCCTTTAAAAGCCCTCTTCGGGGTTTTAAGTTCAAGAAAACACCCGGACCCTTCGCCTTCTCGCCTTTGACTCTTATAGGAGAATTAAATGTTTATTTTTTGGCACCGGTGGAGCGCGAGATCTTGCCGGTTGCGGACAATGTTCAGCGTTTTTGTATAAAACACCTTGTCAGTAAAACTTTACCTCAGAAAACACAGTGGATAACTTGTGCGTTTCCCCGAGGTTATTTTGTGTATTTTTTTACCTCAGAAAGTGATGGCGGAGCGGGGGGCACGGCTGCTTGTGTTTTTCGCAAGTCTTATCGTTCTCCGGTTCGGCGGTGCGGATAAAGGTAAGTTCCGTCTCTCTCGTTCGTTATTAACGTTACTTGCGGTGGACGCGTTTACGAGCGCAGCGCGGCATCGCCAAATCCAATGCAATTCAGCATTTATTCATCTGTTTCTACCAGCTCATTGTACCAACACTAATTTTTACCCCGATGTTTACCATTCTGCCCTGCATAGCCTGGTTACTGTGGTTATATTTTGTGCTTACATCTGGGTTGGTAGAAGCTTGAAGGTGTAAATTCTGCAAAGGGTCATACATGATCTTGCCATTTAGTGACTGATAACTAGGTGCTCACCCCAGGTTGCTTTGACTATCATGTGCATTGTAAACTTAATGTCATATTAATCATTTAATAAGAATAACCCATTATAGATTTGGAGGTTTTGTTGGTAAGAAATGAATTGGGAAAGAAGAGCACTTGTAGAAAGCCACCACTGCCCCTCGTCCATTCATCCATCCATCCATCCACCCATCCTCTCCAGAACAAGGGGATGGGGAAACTCTCCACTGAACCTAAAAGAGGAGCTGAGGGTAATGATTGATTGTTGATGGTAATGACAGGGTCAGGTTCAGACATTGGGGAACCTTTACTATTGGGAATGATGAAAGGGAATTTTCTGTCTGACTCAAATGAAGATCAGTTCCCTCAGCTGCTGCGACTGAGATTGCTGTGAGGTGAATTTGTAAAATGACACCTTAGTCACACCAAACTGGGCTTGACAGGAGAGATTTGTGCTGTTTTTGTTCATTATTTGGCTGAAATCGACATCATTTTCTTTAGGCGGTGACTTGTTGAAAAAAGGAGATAAAAATAATGTTTTTCCCCCTTTGAATAAGAATCAGATGTATTTATTCTTCCAATCATGGTTGCAGGGATGTTTTGAGAATCAGTTGATTTTTTTTTTAAAGCTAAATTGCGTGTTGAATCTTTCTCTTTTCTGTGTTTTAAAGGATTCTGGATAGGACTTGAATGTGCTTTGTATATGTGGCTGGTTTCGAGTTACTAATCATGGCATCCCTCTGAAAATAAGTTTTTGTTTATTTGAAACACATTTCCCTGAGGTTTCAGACGCATAGATTTTAAAGCCAAGCCACAAGTCCTCTCTCAAAGATAGTCTGCTCGTAAACTGACTATTCACAATGCTTTATAGAGTTTCGTAGATTTCTCGGTGGAAAAAAGTCGCGTCAAACCAAATTAGCCTCTGCATTTGTGGCACAAATCTAGTTTATTTTGATTTGGATTAAAAAGAGCTTTTGGGCCGTTCATACAGGATACATTCTTGCATTTAGAAATGGCTATATGAAGTGGAAAAGAATACAGGAGTCTTGATGTGTTTTAAAAAATTGAACTTGTTTTTAACTCGGTACAGTTTCTTAAGCCTGAAGTCCACTTTCATTCAGAGTCTTTTCACAAAATGCTTTATAGGGATTTGCAAAGTAGCTTTTCTGTTTAGGCTTGATGGAAAATTCTTGTCTAACAGAATGAACCTTTCACTTGTATGGTTTTGTTTTAGTTTAGATTTGACACGCAACAATTTATCAGAATCATCACTTACAGACTTGTTTTGTTCACACTTCTGTTTCTCAGCAGCTAAATATACACGACGTTAGTAATCTTATTGACAGCTCAGTTGAAACGTTGCCTTGATATAAAAAGTGTGCTTGATTCGAATAAAATTTAGTTTGAAAGATTTGGTGCATTAAATAATTGCTATGCAAACCTTTGAATCGAACTACATTATGATTACGAATACACTAAATGCTGCTCTTCATGTGCATAGAAATACATGTGATGCACATACAGATTTCCATTTAGGACACATTTCAATGATACAGAAAATTTGCAACATTGATTTCTGGATGCGTAATTGATTTTTCAGTCTTCCAAAGTGCAGCAGCTCTCAAAGTACAACAGACATTCTAATATTCTTGTGTTAAGTGCCGACACCAATGCATCATAGAAGTCTGCAAAAGGTTTATCAGATCTAAAACAGTCATGCCACTTTGAGAATGGCAGGGGCTGGTCACAATTGTCATGCTGTCTTGGCGTAATTGCTTTTGGCACAGCAGGTAAACGGCACAAATGGAGACATCTGTAGCTATCTCCATCTCTCATTAGCGGTTTGTGTGTGGTGGGGGCGAGGCGATGGGGGTCTGTGGTCTTGAAGGCAAGCTTAATCCTCATCGATGTCAGGCTGAATGATTGAATGACATTTTGGCGCATCCAGTTGACCCCCTCCCATTGCTGCTGCTAGTGGGATATCAACAGCCTGATCTCATTCACAAGGCTCGAGGGTAAATTTGTGAATCTCCACACTCGCTCTCATTCTCTCTTGGTCTGGCGCTTTGCGAGAATGATGCGCAAAGCCATTTTCTTGTTGCCTGCAGCTGGTTGAGAAGAGGAAACCAACACAAAGACAAACACATTCATCCTGTGTCTTATCTGTGCTCTTGTCTAAGTGAGACTGGCAGTGGGCAACAGAGTGTTTGGTTTCTCCCCTTGGCTGCTTATCAATTTGTGGAGTTTTCACCTTCTAGATCGCCTATGGCTGATTGATGCTATGTGTACTTGTAGATGTAGTTGTGAAGTGTGTCAGTTTGTCTTTGGATGGAAAGATGCTCGGCTGAACCTATTAAATGGGGAGCCTTGTAATTGTTAGATTTGAGTCAATTGAGAGTTAAATTGTCAGCTTGAAAAAATTCTATGATAAAGTTTTGCAGGGTGATTACTGAATTCCTCTTTTTTAGGAGTTGTCCACAGATTTCTGACTTTAAAACAGCTTGAACTACTTATTGTATATAATGCATACCAAGGTTGTGCAGCATTCAAGCTAATTTCAATTAGAAAAGCAATATTTATGCTGTTCAAGATTTAAGTTTGAAAAATGTTTAACCCTGATGTTTGAAGGTTTTATGGACAGGTAAATATAATTTAAGTGCTACATATAGAAATTTAGTTGATGCATTTCATCATAATTTTTAAACACATTTTTGTGGACTGTGGTGGAAGAACACTTCATTTCCCAGAATGCATTGACTATGATGCACTTCTTCCTGTCATTCCAGTTCAACTTCCAGTGAGATGCAGCCAAACTGATTCAGCTTTCACTCCATCAATTGAAAAGGAGCTAGTTCTTCATTTCCAATATTTTTTGCCCAACCTTGGTACAAACTGTCATTTTAGATCATATAAATTTTTGATGTGAAGGGGGTTAGGGTTAAATCTAATCTCTTTCAAAAATCTGGTTGTTCTAGAGGTCTAAAAGTTAATTTTGCAAATGCTTTTTAGTCTGGGACACGTGTTGAAACCCTGCGGTTTGGTTTTGTGGAGCCACTGAGATCCATGAGTGTGGAAAGGATGGAAAATTCCAGCAGGAGTGTTACTGTTTGCAGTAGGAAGACGTATTTGTCCTTCTCAATATAGCGTTTGACTAGGCGGACCCTCATCCTCAGCCTCTCACTGGGAAAGGTCACAGCTCTGAAAGACGGGGTCACTCTTGATTTCTCCTTCTGCGGTCTCAGTGAATAGAGAACTCTTGCTGGTTGTTATTGCTTCTCCAACACCTCTCTTGGCTTTTTTGGAGCTTACTTGTAAGGAATGATTAGACTGAGGACGGTTGTGGAGAAGGCATCGTTTTAATGAGGTCAGGAGAGAGCTTGCTGAGAGGAGGCCAGTGTTTGACCCTTGCTGTGAAGGTTTAGATACATGGCTTTTGTATGGATTGAAGATCTTGACAGCTGTCTGTGAGAACCTGAACAAGACATAAACCATCTCTAGTTGTATAGTTCAAATCATCATCCATAAATCCAATACACTGCTCTTTCCACATCTTTAAAGTTGATCCTATGGATTGATGTCTCTGGTACACGACCTAGATGTTCAACTCTTTTGTTCCACACCTACTGCATTATCCTGATTATTTGATCATTTGTCCTTAGAAACTCAGCATCTGTTCTATGTCGAATAGCAATCATTCCTGTTCACCCCCTTCTGTAAGTGCTGCGGTTTTCCCATTGGGTTAAGCAGGAGGCTATGAATAATGGAAGAGAACCTTTGCTGTCTCTAAAACGGTGATTAATTGGTTTAATTTGATCATGTTGTACCTTCTGGGCTGTGTACACCACCTGATTTGTCCTCTACCGGCTAATGAATCTCTTGTAGCCGTCGTGTGTATCATGTCTCAGCAAGGAACAGCCCACTTTGACCTGCCTGTCTATGAAAGTCCACTTAAAGGGTTAGTTCACTCGAAAATGAAAATTCAGTCGTCATTTACTTTCTCAAACTCAAAAGTGGGTATTTTGAATAGAGTTTTGCCCATTTAGTAGAAGTCAGTGGGGTGGTCCAAAACAACATTATTTGCACTCCATTGACTTTTTATAGAAAAAAAACACCAAGATATTTTTCGAAATATCTTCTTTTGAGTTTGGAAAGACTTAAGGGTGAATACATAATCACAGAACTTAATTTTTTGGGGTGAACTATCCCTTTAACACGATGCATAAAGTGTTTCAGAAGATTGAGATGCCTCCATATTTTAAGAAACGTAACCATTCTTTATTTTGCTGACTTCCAGACAGAGCTGTGTCTTTTGAGCTGGCCTTTCGAAAGTAAAAGCAATGGCCTGACATGGTAATTGATCTCTGATTGGTGGGTTTGGGGGTATGTAACCATGGAGAGAATTTTCCAGTTCTCCAGGACACATGCTAGCTGCCTCCTGCTGATATCAGCTCACTTAGTCTCTGTAGGGAACGCAAATTACTGCCTTTCTTCTGCAGAAACCTGCTGAAACGTAGTTAGCCATTTATAGGTCTGAACACTTTGGCCTGATTTAATGGATGGCCTCACTCACTCAAAAACACATGTCATTAGATTAGCCATTGAACATTTTCATTGCATTGAAATATTCATTTCAAGTATTTCTGAAAATACACCGTATTGTGATACATCCATTGACTAAAGTGATTGAGAGCAAGCTAATGACATTCTTCGTAGTTCGTAACCACCGTGCTTCGATTATTTCCTTCATACCTCAAGCGAAGCCACAATCCCTATCTGAGCCAATCTTCACGTTGTCTTACCTCTTACAAATGATGCATTTAAAAGGGCAGCCAAGCTTACGTTAATGTCCTTTTGTACTTCGCTTTACCGAAAGGCTATAAAGGGCATCCAGGCTCGAAGATGACTGGCGAATGATAAACCAGCCTTTCCTCCCCATTAGCTTTATGGAGGAGTTGCTCTATTTGTCGTCAGGGATGAGACGGGCTTCGCTTGGCCCTGAAAGAGGTGATGTTGGTGATGTGGAGCAGAGTTTGAAACCCAAGTAGGTTACAAATTGTTGTGGAATTATTAAAAAAGTTGGTAACTCCGTGTGGGCTGTTTGCCCAGGGCTTTGGTTTGTTTGTTGGTTTTTGAACATCATGGCCCATTTTTGGGAGAACTTTCTGCTCTTGTTCTTAGTATTAGACCTAGTGTTCCTGCTCTTCCTTTTTTGAGTTAAATTTAGCGAATATGAAGCAACTAATTGTTGCCATCCCTCTGATATGTAAAATACTTTTTGATGAAGTCAAATTCTTCTAAACTGGAATTTCCTGCTGTGAACCCAAAGGAGGTAAGTCATAAAATAGTGATTAAAAATAGAGTTTGAACTCTCCATAACTAACTTAATATTGGTTCAAATGCTGAAAGAATTATTCAATTTAATAAATAATCACGCAAGTATTTGTTGTATTTTATGAATGACAACAGCGCAGATTCCAGAGTGCCTGCTGATGGGAATTAATTTAATGATAGTGTTGTTTTCCTCATTGTGTTGTCAGGAAGCCAATTAATTTCATCCTGAAGTAGCAGCAGATCGCAAATATTTAGCAGGGTTTATCTCGGAAGCAGGTGTCCGCCACTGTACGTAGACTCACATCTGAAAGAAATTGCTGTTTTTGCTAATTAGACATGATTGAAGGCATGTCAGGAGTACATGGAGTATATACATGGAGTTATATTGGCAGGACACATCCATCAAACACGCAGCGACTCTGTGAACGCCTCCCAGGGGATGCTGATTAACCCTTCCCCTGGATGAAACGCATAAATTGTGTGTTTTTCTTCTCCCTGCCGTTAGCGTGTAATGTCTGTCTGTGGCGTATATGAAGGCCAGGACGTGATTTAATCATTGGCTGTATTCCGTTGGGTTCTTAGGGCATCGTCCTTGCTGTGCATACATCGATTACACACACAGACGCACATGCGCTTTAATAAGCCTGCGAGTGTGCTGTTGGCAGTAGCGGTGTCACTGAGACTGATGGTTGTGACAGCAGGCGGGTGATAATTAACCAAGATTCCTGCTATTCACTTTCTCGCACAAACACACACACACACACACACTCTTCTGTTTGGAGCTGGATACTGGCAGGTTACTGTGTGTGTGTGTGTGTGTGTGTGTGTGTGTGCATGCTCCTTTTTAAGGGGCACAAATGGTGCACTAAACAAACCAGGGTCTTCGGTTCAAGTGTTCCCTCAGGGCAGAGCAGGTGACTGAGCATTAGCCAGTAGATAGTTTGTCCCATTCTGAATGTGGTCTAATTAAATCTTGGAGAAGTGGACTTCACATCTCTTCTTGCTAAGACGTTAGCTATGCCCTTGATCATCCGGTGGCTATTAATATATAAAATGAACTGTAATGAAGCACGTTAAAGTGCCTTTTAAACAACTTTCACACAAATTTGAAGAGAAATGTAGAGTGCAGCTTGATTTTTATCTCGTATTAATTGATTTGATGTGTAAAGTGGGTTTTAAATCAGAATGGTGTCAGATCTGAATGTGGCTTTCCCTCCTGAAACATTTAGTTGAGGTTGAAAGTCAAGATCACCCCTCCAAAGTATCTTCATCTCTCCCACATCCCACATAATGTTGTTGTTATTTGATATTATTGCTTTAATGTGTTTTATGTAGTGTATTAAATTAGTTCTTTATCTATTGGCATAATTTAAAGCTAAACTATCTGCAGCAGGAGCCTAAACAGTGTCTCCATTTTGACATTAACCGATATTCAGTAGAATAGGAAATTCATTTTGTGTAGATTGATTTGGACTTGAACACCCTTTTGACGGGCGAACTTTATTTCAGCTTTTTAAAGAGCCGGTGAATTTAGTGATATTCTCTTTGTGTTTTCAGAGGTTTGCTCAGGGCCACAGTGGGTTATATTGATGAGTTTTCCTATGGGGAAGCTATTGTGCGTTATGCAGGAAGCCAATAGGAAGAGCTGTTCATCTGTCTGAACTGCCTGTGTAAATATGGCCCTGGGTGGGCGGCTGTAGTGTGTTTGTACAGAAAAGGTTTGAAAGTCTGTGTTTTGGCCTGGATGAGAATAACATAGACTAGATGCTATAAAATTTGATGTGAAAATAAGACTGCGAGAGCTAGAAATACAGTGCATGCAATGGACCTCATCCATCAACTTGAATCTGTGTAAATTATTCATAAACGTATTGTTTGCTTAGAATGCTGCATTAAATGCAATTACATTTTTTGCCTAAGAATGCTTTTAATGAACAATATTTACACCAATACAATGTTCAATGGGCAAATTTATGTGTAAATAGTTCATACAGCGTTTTTGATTAAATTGTTTAAATTTCGATGCAGTGCTTTACATAAAAATGCTTTTATGATCAATTTACACAAATACAATGCTCAATTGCTTAATTTCTATTTAAATAGTTCATTGGAAATTGTCACATTACAGTTAATGCATCACGTCATGTAAGATACTTTTGCAAACACCTAATGCACCTGATTCCGTTGTGTTCGTAAAACTATTCTTGCATCTTCTCATGAAATCAAAATATTTCTTTAGTAAGGCCCAGTGTCTCAGTTTATCCAGCAAAACTCAGAAAATACTGAAATACTACTTTACATCTACTCCAACTTATGTCTGTTGTCACATGTTTTAAATGTAATGTTAGCAAACAACACTTTAGGGGTGGGCGATATGGAAAAAAATAGTTGGTTTTACTATTTTGCAAGTTGTCTGAGCATTACAGCCAAACTAATTTCCCTATTATAAAGACAAAGCCTTTCAAGGTAACAAAAAAAAAAAAAGAATGGCAGATATTTAGGCCAAAGTGGGTGAAGATAAAAAACTTTGTCATTATTTTATTTCTTATTAAAAAATAAGAACAAAGATACACATTACAAATACACATAAAATACAAATAAAACAAACAGTGCTTTATTTTCAGGTACAATAGGTGTATTTAGCGTGAATGAACAAATATTTAAAAAAAACGCTATATAGACTGATTCCTAAAGCAACTATTAAAGTTTTTCAGTCAAGAGCAGTGAGTGATTTTTCTCTTTGCGTTTTGTTGTTTTATTAACGTTAAAGGAATAGTTCACCCAAAAAGAAAAAAATCTGTCATCTGTCTATCAATTCTGTCATAGTGTTTTGTTTTTATACCATAATTTACTCAAAAGCTGTTTTAAATATGAGTGAGTTTCTTTCTCCTGCTGAGCAAATGCTATTTTGAATAACGTGGAATCCCAAACAGTAGGTCCACAGTGACTTACATAGGATTTTTTTCCTACTATCAAATTCAATGTGGAACAGCAACTGTTTGGTTACCCACATTCTTCAAAATATCATCTTTTGTGTTCAGTACAAGAAAGAAATGAATACAGGTTTGGGACAACATGTGAGTGAATGGTGACAGAAATTAAATTTTAGGGTGAACTATCCCTTTAATGACAGTCGGCTGTCCCTTTAAGACCTGCACGCATCCGTTTCTCTCTCGTCTGTTTACTTTCATTTTAGACATAACCAACTGAGCCTATATGAAAACCTTGTATGTTTTGACAGTATTAGCGCAAAAGATAACTTAGTTCAGTAATCAGGTGCTGTTAGACAGGCTTTTTAGCGCATCAGACCAGCGGAACCGGCAAGGCTTGTATGCAAATAATGTACTTTTGCGATCGTGAATAAGTGCAGTGTCCTGTCAGAGTAACTCTACCGATGTATGTCGTGTTGTACATTATATAGAGACGGCGGCGCCAGAACTGTATCTGATAGAATGTGCGCTGTAGCACGATACTACAATATTTCTTCAAAAGCAGATCGTGGGGAGATTTTTATCGTCCACGATCAAAAATCGTCATATCGAACACCCCTTCAACACTTTGACAAAAACTGCAATACTTTCCTCCGTTTGTCTTGTGAAGGATTTAGAATGACCTTGTTGGTGTAAGATGCTGTCCTCCTGTGTAACATAAGATTTGAGCCGCCGGCAAAGTTTTGGATCTGTTTACTGTATTCTTCCTGTGTTCATTGTTACGATCTCTGTCATCATATTGGCCCTGACGGTGAATTACGGCATGTAATTGAAAAGCGATGTGGGGAATTTAACGACGCGTACGGCTCCCTGGTGACCTGCGGAAAGTGCTCGCTTCCCCTTATTTCCCCCTTTTCCGCATCCGAGGCTGTGATTGATGGCCACGGTGTTTATCCGGAACCTCGGCGAGGAAGAGAATGATTGGCCGTGACCAATTCTGTTAGTTGTCCGGGGGAGTTCGGAGGCTTGCTTTTGTCCCATGAAACTCCGGTGTCGTTTCAGGACGTGCTGTATTAATGAAAGCCAAGGGCCCGTTTATACACACATCGGCGGGGAAATAGAAGCTGCGCTTTTAAATGCAGATTATTCTGAACCTCAGTTATAGTGGTTAACCTTCCTTTCTAGCATATCTCACCCAGAATCCTCAGAGGAGAGCCTCTCGGAGCTGTGAGTCATAGTCTTTTTGTTAGATTACGTGGGTGTCAAAAGCAACGAAAATATTGCAGTCTCGCCTGAGTTTGGGAATTGCAGATGTGACTTTGAGATTCTTGAAATGCAAATGATGAATTTAACAGACTTAGTCACTGGTGCCCTCTACTCTAGGAACATTATTGCCAGAAGAAAGTCTTGGGTGGATGACGCCTCATTGGTTGTTTAACTAAGCTTTCCTTTTGGCTTCCAGTTATTAAATTATAGTATACTTTTGCTAAATTGAAATTACTCATTTTTTACATTTCAAATGCTTTGTAAAGGCTGTTCCACATGGCTCAAGCTGCATTGATCTCTGTGGAGTGACCATAACTTTTGAACCAATTATTCACTAAACTTTTAACCTCCTGCAGCAATTCATGTTGTGGTTAAAATGACGTTTGTTTTGGTAAATGCACTGGAGGATCTCTGATGCAAATCATGTGAAACGGCCTTCAAGGGTTAGTTCACCTAAAAATGAAAATTGTCTTTTTTTTCACCCTCATCTCTATTAAACACATGTGACTAACCTTCTGCAAAATACAAAAGAATATTGAGAAATGTCTGTTTTTTTGTTTATACAATGCATGTCAATTGAATCAGTGTTTTTTGAACCTCAGCATTCTTCAGATCTTTTCCTTTTATGTTCATACAGTAATAAATGATGACAGAATTATCATTTATGTGTGAGTTTATCCCTTTGTAGCATCTCAGGGTCACTAAAATGCCAAAATGTTCTTCGTTCTTTACAATTTATTTTCATCATTGAATCATAGATGTTTTGATTAATGTCTCTCCAAGATCTCACCAAAGTATTGGTTTCTTTAGACCCTGACACACATGTAGCCCTCCTTTTAAACCCTCAAGCTACAATGTCTGTCTTTCATTGTTGTTTTTTTTTATGTTATGATGGATTTATCCACTGAAAAAACAATTTACTTTCCCGGTGCAATCTTGCCATGACGACAGTGATAGATAACAGAGATGTCAGTTTATTAACGGTTCCTGAGTAGTTTATTCCGCTCGCTTTGAGGACCAGGGTATGTTTTCCCCTCCCATCCAGAGAGTTTGAGCATACATTTCTTTAAAGCCATTCTGAGCGCCTGCTGAGAAGAGATAAAAGGAACGGCGTGGAAGAAGAGAGTTGGACTCTAATGGAAGGGGCAGACACAGACAGGTGAGAATGAGAAATAAAGGATAAAAAAACAGAGATGAAGATGAAAACGAAGCCATAGACAGCTAGTTCCTAAGCTTCATGATCCACCCAGCATGAGCTCCACCTAGAGATTATTTTTGATATAAGATCATTCCTTTGACCTACGCCAAAAAAGAAAGAAGGAAAAATCCATTTGGTGTTTGTAATAGGACCTGGGAGCCTCTTAAGGCCCCGATTTACTTCAAACGGAATCGAAGATGAACCGATATGACGTCATTTCGAACAAAATCAGGCCGAAACGGAGTTCGTTTCGGCAGTTCGAAACGGCTCACCAAAGCGAACTTTCTGGGGGAGTTCGTTTTGGCTCCCAAACACCTTTGAGCCACCAAAGTTTTCCAAAGCCATGAAAAGAATGAAACGAAAGAGTAAGGTAACAAGTACCAAATACATGTTTCAAATAAATGTTACACCATACTGCTGCTGCTGCTGTTCTCGAGTTCTTTCAATTAGCGAATTTAAAAGGTATACAATAAATGAAATGCCAAAAGAACATACAATAATAGACCTTTATTTTTATCAAATCATGACACCACACAAAATATAAAAACTTGTAATAATTTATCCAGTTTAATAAAAGACCTAGATACAGCATCATTGCATCGTTGCTGTATTTAGGGCATTGGCGCGAGCATCGCGACACATGTTTACATTAATCTATACCCCGCCTCCAGCAGCGCACGGGTGTTGGAATGTTCGACAACAGTATACCGTCGCTCTGCCTTTTCAAACTTCTTTTTGCCCCCAAACGAATAGAAAGTATATCGGGGCCTTAAGGTTCCCGGTTCTTTTCTAGTATAATTAGAGACAGCACTGTTATCTTCTTTTCCAAACCATTCATGCACACACAGTAAGGGTGAATCCCATTTCTCTGTCTTACCCCTTTCCCTTCCCCTTCGTCTTACCCCTAGCCCTTGTCCCTCGAAACCGAGTGGTAAGCGCTAGGGGTGAAAACATACCCCTATGAAATGAGACACCACTTGGTTACAGTTACGTCATCATACACCGTCGCTAGCTGGCTGCTACGTCACCAGAGCCGACAAGTGTTGATCACAAACTTTGGATCGTTTTACAAACTTGTTAAAACTGTAGACATGCATGGAGTCCATTCAAGGCTAGTCTGCGGGACTGTTGTGCAAATCAGCAATGTAACGTTAGCGTAGCAAACTAGCGATTTAAAAAAAAAAAATGTTTCAATTAAGAACATGGTTGCAAATATATATGTACAGGACTGTCTAGAGCACAAAACAAGACTGTCGTAATTTTTAAATAATTTAAGCCGAAAATACTTGAATACTTGATGATCTGGCTGCTATTGTTGCCAGTTGCGCAGTGTGTTCTGGGTACCCCTTGGTTTCAAGTAAGCTCGCGAAAATGCTTGGTTTTAAGGGGTATCTACCACTTCTCCTTAGACCTACCCCTCGATCAAAACGAGAATTGGGATAGCCCTTACTCTCACGTGAACACGCAAAACTAAGGGGAAGGGGTAAGACAGAGAAATGGGATTCACCCTAAGACTTTATAAACTAGTGGTGCACTGATATACACTAGTCCAAATTTGGGCTGTTAAGTGTCAAAGGTGACTTTTTTTCCATGCAAGTGCTATTATCGGGTTCCTGGTGGACGGTAACTATAACCCAAGTGGCAATCTCCCGGTCTCTGTCTTGAAACTAACATGGAAGTGACTTAAACTGCAATTCATCAACTTGCCACTGGAGACTGGCTCCAAAAGGGAGTCAGTCCCATAGACTCTCCATGTTAAAATGCAGAAAAAAATATGTTTACAGCCTGGTACAAAAAGTGGTTTTGGTCTATATAGCTAATTTTGCCCTTCATGAAAACTTTTTTATAACTCATCCGTTTAAATTGTATTAAGTCTTAAAGTTCAGCATAATTAAGGGCGTGGCCACTTGAGTGACAGGTGGATTGCCTCTGCTGTCACCACTGTCACGCTAGGCGGGCGTAGTTTCAGCAGTCTGCTCCACCCATGTCCCTCCTTTTTGCCCATTTTCAATTAACCGGAAGTGATGTGCTGCCAAGATGGCGACGGCCGTCTCCACACACTTTGAGCTTCAAAAATGCTCTTCAGAAATCTACGGGTGACGTCAAGGACACTACGTCCATTTTTTTTCTTTTTCCAGTCTATGCTATAACTATAAAATTCTAATAATCGTTCTAATTCTGAAAAACTTGCAAAGTCTGTATGACAACTATAGCAATCATTGGAATCATTTTCAGAATTTGTTCCCCACTTTGAAAACCCATTCTGGATGCTAGGAGGAATGGGTCTTTAGGCTGGGATGAGATTTTTAATGACGATCACCTCCAACTCTTGATGAAGTTTCTGCATAAGTCTGTTCACACTAAACTATTGAATTATTTTGCCAACCATAGTTTAAAAATGGTGAATTTGCAGTTGTGGAAGTGCAGAGGAAAGAATGCTGTTTAAGTGTGTGCGCTTGTAATTTACTGTTTTCCTTGTTCTGCTTGGAATCAGTTATTTATTTCCTAATGCCTCAGCTGTGTTTTAATTAAGGATGTGTGCTCGCTGCGCTGTTGGAAATTAATTTACATTTGCCTGAAAATAAGAAGTAATCAAAGATTGTTCAGATCAAAACCGGAGAGACTGCAGCACAATTAAAAAAAAACCTGCAGCGCAGAGCCTGTATCGAACAGATATTCACCACTGACCCAGTTTGGGCTCCTCTGGGACTCGCGGCGCTCCTAGAACCCGTTTAACCTTCTCGAGCTAATGATGGCGGTCAGGTAGGAAGCACAGGCACAGGACGGCGAGAGAAAGTGTGGGTATTATTAACTTTGTTTTATTAGACGACTCCCTACGGGTTAGAGCGCTTTGAGGTGTGAGTGTTAATTGGTGTTGTTTTAAAAGCCTTTGTTCTAAAGAATAACAGGGTGCGGAATTGGAGACCAACACACTTTTGTTCTTTGAAGAATGTTGGAGCTTTATGGGAAGCATCTATGTTTTTATGCTGATAGTCCGTACACTGATGTTTACACTTGGTATTAACATGTCTGATCTCTGGTGGTCCGATCATGACGGCAGCACTAAATATGATGTAAACAGGGCCCAAAACATCACAGTTAGCTGTGGTGTTCTTAAAAGAGACAAGAGTTTGTGTCTTGACATTGTTCCTATAGATACTTTGCTTGGACCCTTATCTCAGATTACCATTCACCTGAAGGCTTCTGCGCATGTATGAAGGTGTGCATGTGATTTGCTTTGCAGTGTTTTCTCCCTCTTACAGCATTTATATATCAGACATGCTAATAAGTCACCATTTCAGGGTTCTCAGCATTTGCTAATAACCATAGCCACTTGGCCAATTCATTGAAATATTACTTTTAAAATCAACTTACCTCTTTGTCTGTGGATAATGCACAACATCTGCTTTGAAAGATTACATTTACGCAATAATTCACCCAAAAAACAAATTTTTGGCCATTCAAGATGTAGGCTATATGAGTTTTTCATCATCAAAACACATTTGGAGAAATGTAGCATTGCATCAGTTGTTCACCAATGGATCCTCTGCAGTGAATGGGTGCCGTCAGAATGAGAGTCCGAACAGCTGATTAAAAACATCACAGTAATCCACACCACTCCAGTCCAGCAATTAATGTCTTGTGAAGTGGAAAGCTGTGTGTGTGTGTAAGAAACAAATCTATCATTAAGATGTATTAACTTTTAAACCGTAATTTCTGGCCAAAATACGAGTCTATAACCCATAATAATGCTTCCTCTAGTGAATAAGTCCATCTCATGTTGTACTCTCACATCAAAATCCACCCACATATTTGTTGTCTGTTTTGGATGGTTTTCGTTTACAAACTGTGTTTGATCAGTGCATATTTCTCTCCTGACTGGAGACTGGAGAAAGCAATCTTATGTATAGAGGACTCGTATTTTAGCTAGAAGCAATGGTTTGAAGTAAAAAAAAACGTTTCAGCTTTTCACTTCACAAAATATTAATTTATATACTAGAGTGGTGTGGATTACTTGACTATAACTATGATTACTTGTGGATTATTGTGATGTTTTAATTAGCTGTTTGGACTCTCATTCTGACGGCACCCATTCACTGCAGAGCATCCATTGCTGAGCAAGTGATTCAATGCTACATTTCTCCAAATCTGTTCTGAACTGAACAAATTGAACTGCTCCAGGTTTTGAATTTTGTTGTCTGTCTTCTCGTTGCCTAAGAGTATCCTTTACACAGTAAAAATCGCTGTACTGCCTTTCATGTCTTTATCAGCCAACAATTAGTTCAGACCCATTCAGTGAGACTTACGATTTGTTTCCTATCGTGAAGGTACATCTCAGTGTGTCCTGTTTGTGAAGCAGGTTCATTGTGAGGCCGAGCTCCGGTATTAAGTGTTTGTATTGTGTTTTGGGAGACCTGCTCTCTCTGAAGGGCTTTTGTCTGTCAGCCTCTTTCTGCTGCTGAGATGTTCGCTGTAAACCCGTACTACACCACCGCCGCCTCCTCCTTCTGAAGCCACTGAACACAAGCTCCTAAATCAATGAGAAAAGGGCAGCTCAACTGTGATGGGCCTCACTTTAAAAGACCCAAGGAATGAGAGAAGGAGGGGCGGAGAGAGCGAGCTGTGAGCTGACGCTGGAGACTACATATGTGGGGGTTTGCTTCATGTGTGTATACACACACACACACACACTCAGAGGGCTGCTGAACATCAGTCGCTGCAGTGCTATTCTCATGCGTCTCTCTTGAGAGAGAAAGAGACTGGAGACCTCAGCTCTGGAATTACTAAAAAGGACCATAAAAGTATCTTAGAAAGTAGTATGTACATGACTCGTGTGCTGTATTCCAAGTCTTCTGAAGTTATATGATAGCTTTATGTGAGGAACAGATTGAGATTTAGGGCATATTTCAAAAATGTTGCTCTCTGCTGTTCCTATATGTTCAAATATGGTGTTTTTGCCTCTGGATATCCTTTCGTAGTTGCCTTATTTTTATCTTTTTTGACAAAGTATATTTTTATGATGCTTTTTTATCATTTTGGAACTTGAGTCCCCATTTACTTTAATTGTTCAGAAAAAAGTAACCGTTGCATTCAAAGAAAGAAAGTCATATATGGTTGTGGAATGAAATTAGTCTCTCTGTCTGTCGACTTATTGACTTAAGGATGATTAATATATCAGAATTATTATGATCAGTTATATTAGATTTTATGAATATGGATTTTTTTTAAAATTAATACGAGATGCCTATATGAAAATAATTCTTGATTAGATTTTCAATGCGTTTAATTTTATTCATACATTTATTTTTTTATGTTTTAGTGCATTTTCATTTATTTATTCCATGCAAAAAACTGCATTTTAGAATGACTGATATTTGTTTGTAATATATATTGAATATAAATTCTGCGTTCCTCCGTCTGTCTTGTTTGTTGGTTCTGTTCTGTGGGAATCAAAGCGGTTTTCTTTTCCAGACTAGTAGCTACTTATAGTGCGCTTGTGTTGGTGCAGCTGATGATGGCGGACCACACACACACTCATACCATCAGAGCAGGTGTTCTGTAAACATCCCACTTTAAGAGCCGTTCACATCCTCAGCAGGAGTCTTTCAGCCCTCCCACACATTCACTGATGGCTCTGTGATGATTTGGAAATGTTATTGCTCAGAGATTGCTCTTTTATAGCTCAGGAGACTCAAAGAAATCTTCCAGGTTCAATGCGAGTTAAGCTGTATTGACTGCATCCGTAATGTTGATTGCCACGACAGGTTTTTTTTTTTTTTTTCTCCACACTTTTGATGAAAATTGTGCTGACTTACAATTGACGTGCATGGGACAATGCAGTAAGCATTAAAATACAATTCTTGTGTTTGAAGTATATTAGCCACACAACTATAGGAGAGAATTACTTACTTTGTAATAGACAATAATCTAGTAACTTGAACACAATATTGCAAGGATACTGAAAAAAAGGTTGATAAAGTAGCATTTACCCTAAGGAATTGTTTTGGTAATGCATAACCAGAAGTTCAATCACCTAGAAAAGTAGTCTCACTGCTAAATGGTCACTTTATAGCTCAAATGGGCTTTCATGAGCATCATTTCTGCTTTAAACCCTCTGGAACACTGGTTTACTTTCATTATACATAAAAAAACTAAATTAACATAAAATAATAATAATATTTAAATAGTTTTATAGAGAGAGAGATTCATTTATTTGAAAAAAAAAAAAAAAAAAAGTTACCGTTTACTGTGATAAATGTTAAATAATGAATTTAAATAAATTTATAACATTTAAAAAAAATATTTTATTTTTAATATTAATAGTAGTGATATAATTTTTTATTTTGAAAAAAAAAAAAGAAAAAAAAGATGAGTTATTGTTATCTGAAATTACACAAACAGACCCGTCCATAAAGCTTAAATAGTTTTTAAACCGTAATTGTTTCTTTGTAACGGTGCTTTCCGTATGCTCTGGATATCAGCTTTCTCTCTGATTTGCCTGCGCATTTCATAAGTTCATGTTGTGGTTTGTTTTTCCGCGTGTGTTTTGTTCTGTCTGGAGTTCACTGGAGTTTAACAGTTTGCTGTGAACGTTTACTTCACAAATGGTGAAACAGGATCCTTACGATCCGCCTTTCCCACATTCTGTATCTCATTCTTCTCTCTCTGCCTCTAAATGATCAGATTTGTGGTTTCGTTTGGATCGTCAAATCACCTGACGAGAGAGACCCACCACCGCCCCTTTCCCAGCAGCAGCTCTCACTTGACTTGAGCCTGATTCTCTTTATCCACCTGGCTTTTTCCTGCCGGGTGCAGTCGCTGGGAAAATAGAGCTCGCTTCGGAGCGGCATGAAGAACCACTTGAGTGAACAGCAGCTCTGAGAGAACAAGATGAAGCCAAACCCATATCTCGGGCTTGTATGGAGCGAGCGGCTCGTTCTGTTTCGCTTGAGATGGACTGACCCTTATTTCAGAGCGCCGTGGCCGTGCCATGAGCAGAATTCTAATGAGCTTCTTGATGTCAGTGCTGTGGAACGCTCTGTCAGATTCCAAAGTAAACGGATAAAATATTTATCCCTTATAAAACGGATGGGTCCGGCTGTAAAATCCGATAGGATCAGCCACTTTGAAGCCATTTTAGTATTTGTAAACAGCATACAGCTAAGCCAAGGAACTACTTGGAAGATTTATAGTCATTATTATTAATTGTATTAAAATTTAATATTTTTATTTGATTTTTTACTTGTAATTGTATCAATACTTTATTATTATAAGACACACTTTTACCCTCAAAATAGTTGTAGTAGTAGTATTATTATTTATATTAAATAAACTATTTCTTTCTCTAAAAGAACTTTGAAATAGTCATCCATGCATTTATTACTTCACGCCTTGCCTACTGCAATTCACTCTATTATGGAGCAAACCAATCATCGATTGGACGCCTTCAAATGGTTCAAAATGCTGCAGCCAGGCTGCTGACTGCTAGTCGCAAATTCGATCACATTTCTCCCATTTTTTTTTTTTTTTTGTTTTGTTTTTAAAGCATTACACGGCCTTGCTCCAACTTATTTATCTGATCTTTTACGTTGTCATAATCCGTCCAGGGCAAAAGCGATAATTTTATGCATGTTGTTTTATAGACTGTTATAGATTCTTTTTTTTTTTTAATTTTAGCTTCCTGATCTGTACAGCACTTTGGTTAACCTTGGGTTGTTTTTAAATGTGCTTTACAAATAAATAATGAAATGAAATATTTTATTTGCATTTTTATTTGTTTAGAAACATTTTCCCCTAAATATATTTTATTAATAATAATAATAATAATAATAATAATTGTATAAATTTAATTATTCACTTACTTATACTTTTCTCCTCAAATTGTTATAATAATAATAATAATAATAATACATTCATCTTCTTGATATTATTATTATTATTATTAGAGTATTTTCTCATATTACTGTTGCTTTCTGTTTATGAAACCTCTTGAGGCAACATTACTGAGATTTTTTTTTATCATGATTAAGGGATGTTGATAAGCATAATGCAAAATAAAATAACATTTAGTAGCTTTGCTCTGTTGAATGTTGTCTGTTCCAAATTTCTGAATCATCACATTCACACCCCGTTGTTTAACTAGCAGGATCCTCGAGATGCATGCAAAAAGGCATGAAAACCCATTAGCCATAAGCTATAGAGTTTTCTGTAGTCAGCTATTGTAGAAATGCGGTAGGTATTTCCCTGTTTGCTTGGACATGATGGTATTTGTCAAGATGTTATTTTTTTCCCATCACACAGATTGATACAGGCAGGTTGAATGTACGTCTCCATTTTAGCGGAGCAGCAGAAATAGTTGCCGGCGTGTTTCTGGGTCTAATGTTTACTTTGATATAGGGTAAGCTATCTGGGGCCTTTGGCAGCGCGGTTGCCCCTGGTTTATTTATTTGAGGATGAATTATACACACTGTCCTTGGTGGGAAAGCCCTCGACTTGATTCTCTGAATTTGGGTTGGGAGATTTTGGGGGAGTCTTGCTTATTCCACGCTTGTCTTGAAGTCTCCTTTTGATTGTGTGTGCATCTGTTTGTTTATTGATATACAGGCAGACTATATATAAGTGATTTAGCCATTTAGTCTCAAACCTTCAGATTAGTTTGATTTTTCTAAATCTGTAATAGCTCTGTCTGTTAACTTCATCTGCAGAATCCATAGAAATGCTCTTTGTTGTTGTCTGATCTAAGACCAGTTGTGATGCTTTATTTACGATGGATTCCAGTGGCGTTTGTGCGCTTAATGAAGACCCCTGCCGCGTGCTGCCGTCGTTCTGTCAGCGCAGAGATTTTTATTGGCATCCAGAGTCCTTCTGCGAACAACTTTCTTCACAGATACCGCCACGCTCCCTCCTCTGCTGCTCTTTCAGCCACGAGTCACCATGGTGACGCCAAAAGAGTTCGCTCAGAGCACCCATTAACTCTCCATTCAGTGCTAATTAATAACCCTGGCTCAGACAGGCCAGGAGAAATGGCTCTGCCGCGTCCAAAAAAACAGGTCCTTCGCTACCTGTCATACAGTAAATTATTGTCCTTTCAATTCCTGGCCCGCCTTCCCTGCTAATATAGCTACATCTAATTTATTATACTTGATTGAATTGGCTGCCACTCTTTGTCAAGTTATTATGAGGTTTTAAGAAGTCATTTGTTCTGCTGTACGTGTTTTGAGTCAGGTCCCAGTCGGAGATTGATTCGAGGGGATTTGATTTGGTTTTTGTGAATCAGTTCACTTCAGTAATTTTTATTTTTATTTTTTTTATTCAAAACAATTTGCATGTGGCATTATATTAATGAAAATTTACAATATATGTATGTATGTGTGTTTTATATATATATATATATATATATATATATATATATATATATATGTATATGTATATATATATATATATATATGTGTTTCTTAATCATGTTTGTTATTCATAGATGGCTATATATAGAGGAACATTATGCATTTATAAATTATATAGCCTATTATGATAATTTACATTTTATGAGTGATCCACGTGTGTGTGTGTGTATGTATGTATGTATATGTATATGTATATGTGTGTGTGTGTGTGTGTGTGTATATGTTTTTTAAATATATATTTACTTCTTGTGTTTGTTTGTGTGTGTGTGTGTGTGTGTGTGTGTGTATGAATATGTAGGTTTATTTATTTATTTATATTACATTATGTATTTTTTGCACCAATCTACAATCATCTGATATAATCAGTGAATGACTGCAAAGGTTGGGGTCACCTTGTCTAAGCCAACACTGAATTTCCTGCAGTAAACGCATGTGTAATAAAGTTACTGCAGGCTACGAGATAACCATGCGTAGGACAATATTGGTTTTGTAACCTTATCTCTGACAAGCCATAGGATTTGTGCCAGTCAGTCTGTCCTGGAAGAGTGTGTGTGTGTGTGTGTGTGTGTGTGTGTGTGAGAGAGAGAAAGCAAGCGTGTTACAGCTCTTAAACATGTCCTGGCAGAGTTTGTTTGCTGGCGGGCATATCAAGTGACTCGCTGGTATACCATCGCCCAGAGTGTGTGAGCACATTCATTTTCTCTGAATGAGACTGCACTCACGTTCACCCCGTGTGACCAAAGCGATTCAGGTTACACAGCTGAGAATGTTTATTTGTATGCTTATTTTCTCACGTTCCACCCCCACTAACAGTAACACACGTACGTTTTTCTCTGGTGAGCATCTCTGAGGATCAAATCTCATGTTATGGCAGCCTTTGCATTAAATTAATTTAGTTATTAATCGAATCCCTCTGAGCGGCACGATGTCGGTGTCTCGCTGTCATGGCGACGACCCACCTTGAAATCTATTTGCATTGTAATGGCATGGTAATCCAGCGTTTCTGCCCTATTCATCTGCGTCTCTCAAATGCCTCCGCACGGAGATGTCAACTAATCCGGCCTCGAAAGAATCAACAGTTAAATCCACGTAAATGCTTTGCAGTCTTGGGCTGACCTGCAGTCAGGAGCGCTCGGGTTTCTAAGTTTCAGTCAGAACGGTGCTCGGGGAGTTTTAGTCTGAACTCATTATTCTTCTGTGATCTGACACATTTCTCAGGGAAATTTTGAAGAAGTGACGCTTTCTTTAAGAACAAAAGTATGGGGTCGTTCTTGATTATATCCGTAAGGAATTGAATGAGTTGCGAAAAGTGTCTAAGAGTTTAAATCAAATGTGCATTTATGCTGAATATCAAGTGAGATTGTCTTGGGGAATAGTTCACCCAAAATTGAAAATTTGCTGAAAATTTGCTCTCCCTGAGGCCATACAAGAAATGGAGAAATGTAGCATTAAATCACTTGCTCAGTAATGCATCCTCTGCAGTGAATGGGTGCCGTCAGAATGAGAGTCCAAACAGCTGATAAAAACATCATAATAATCCACACCACTCCAGTCCATCAGTTAACATCTTGTACAGCCAAAAGCTGTGTGTTTGTAAGAAACAGATCAATCATTAAGGCATTTTAACTTTTAAACGTCACTTTTTGGCTAAGATGGCCAAAATGCAAGTCTGTAATGCATAATAACGCTTCCTCCAGTGAAAAAGTCTATCTCTTGTCTCTCACATCAAAATCCACCCACATATTTGTATAGAGCAGTTTTGTACTGTTTTGGTGCTTTATCTGTGCATATTTCTCTCCTGATTCAGACGAGATTACTTTCTCACTATAGACATCGATATTATGGATTATAGACTCATAATTTAGCCGGAAGTGATGGTTTGAAGTTAAAAATGTCTTGATGGCTTTTTGCTTCACATGATGTTAACTGCTGGACTGGAGTGGTGTGGATCATTGTGATGTTTTTATCAGCTGTTTGGACTCTCATTCTGACGGCACCCATTCACTGCAGAGGATCCTTTGCTAAACAAGTTTTCTCCTAATCTGATGAAGAAACAAACTCACCCACATGGTGGATGGCATTGAGGGTGTTCCACTAAATTTCATTTTTTGGGTGAAATATTCCTTTAATTCAAGTTTAAGATTTTACACTGAAATTACACAGCAAAATCATATTTATTTTCACGAATGAATGTGGTCCAGATTGGAGTTGGCAGTTTCTGATCTGAACAGATCTGTCTCACATGAGGGGGTGAGCTATTAACGAGCAAAGCCAAATACACAGACATTCTGTGTTTGACCCGTACGTCGTGCCAGTTTGATTTTCTGATCAGAAATTGTTTCCTGGATCTAATATCTGAAGGTGAGTGCAGAAATCCTTTGTACTGTTAAAAGCAGCCGCGAGCATTGGCTCACACTGAGATGTGAAGGCTCACAGCAGAATGATGAAGCTGTGATTTGGTGGTTTAAATCTTTGGTAGATTCTTTCTCTGTTGACTCAACATGCTGCAATTTCTTGCCGAACAGACTCGTTCCTGAAAGATTTATAGTTTTCGTGTAGTATGCGTCACTTTATCTTTTTGGCTTTAGCCTGGTATTAATATATCAGCTTATTTCAGATTTTCACCTTAAAAATATGTTGTTTATTGTGGTACTTCTATGTGGCTTTTAGCACAAGTTTCTCTTTAGTACCTCAGTTTAGACACCAATTAAAAGCTTCTTTTAGATCGGTGTTAAGTACCTCACCATAAACGGACCCGTCTTCCTCAGGCTCGGGCCCGAAGGGCTCCATAAATATCATCTCATCCACTAGAGCTGCTGACACAGAGTCCAGGGTGACAATGAATTATTTAGCTTACAGTTCAGGCGTCATGGAATGGCCTCGTCCCAGGTCAGTCCACTTTCTGCCTCCATGACCATGCAGTGCGGGTTCAGTAGACATCACGTGATTCATGGATTCACCTTCGGGTGAACCCCCGGCATAAGAGCCCCTCGGCTACACAGCCTGTCTCTCCTGAACAGAGCTTTTCAATAATGAAGGCGTTCGCTCTGAAGGAAATCTGCTCGCTAAGTGCTCAGGAACATCTCTTGTTGTGCAGGAGGTCAGCCCGACGGCAGCACTGCAATCCAGATTGTGTGCAAAATGTAGAAAAAAATCCTCATCGACTAAATCTGTCCATCTGTTATTCTAGCGATCTGTCTATCATTCTATTGTACTGTCTATTGAATTTAATCTTAAGTCCTGTTTGTCAATAGTTCTGTTCTACAAGATTCTATCTGTCGTTCTATAGTTCTATCTGTCTGTCTGTCTGTCTTTCTGTCTCTACATCTGTTGTTCTACATCATTATGTCTGTGACTCTATCTGCCATTCTATCTGTTCTGTCTATGGTTTTGTCTTTCTGGCTAACTGTCTATCATTCTATTTGTTATTCTGTATATCTTTCTTTCTACTTGTTGTTCTGTGGTTCTATTTCTATTGTTTTGTCTATTGTTATATTGTTCTATCTATTGTTTTATCATTCTATCGTGATCACGATTAAATTGTGATAAACAGGGAAATAACAATCAATTATGGACTCAAAAGGCATGCGTGATAAATCCCAGTGAAGCTGCTTTGACACAGTCTGTATTGTATAAAGCTCTATAGGAATGAAAGCTACTTCACTATTTAACTAAATATTGTTCAGTCTGTCTGTCGGTCTCCGTGGCATTTCAGATGCTCTTCACAGACGATCATGGCAGGAGTTGGACTAAATTTAGCCCCAGAAGCACAGGTGTTAAATAGAGTTCATTTATAATCATCATTTACTCATTCTCATTATCGCTTGCTCCTTTGCCCTCTCTATCTCTCTCTCTCTTGCTCTGTTCTCTCTTTCTCTCAAACTGTGCTAGAGGTGACAGAAAGGTGTTTTAGAAGCCTGTCATTATTTTTGCAAGTGACCCTTCAAGCTCCGCCCCTCTTGGTTACTGTTGCTAACTCGCGCAAGATTGACAGAACATTTTCTTAGACATGCTTTTTCTCTTTACTAAGATAAGTCTGCGGGGGATCTGTGTTCTTGGGCAATTTCAGTAAAATTACGCTTGAAACTCTCCAGCCACGCAAATCCTCCACAGACTGACATTAGCATGGAAGCCTCTCTGAGAAAATGACAGGACAGCAACTAAAGTATCATTTTTAAGACAGGGCTTAGCAAAGGTCGTTTGGGAGGCGGAGTGAGTTATTGCATTTGGATGAAAGATTATGAAGGCAAACAATTTATTTTCTTTTGGAATAAAGAGCAACGATAAATCGTTCCCAACAAGACCAGAAACTTGTTTTAAAGTAAACAAGACCGATTTTGATTTCATGGCTTATTTTTGCCCTCTTAACGACGTCTTTTATGTTGTTGAGGATGCCCTTTAGAACATGATTTAAGGGTGACATTTCCAGAATATCTCTCCATGGATGTCACCGGTGCATTTGACTCGCCCCCCCCCACAGTAGCTCTTTCCAAAAAGAAATAAGGTTGCACAAATCTCTAAATATTCAGTAATGCTTTAGCTGGAGCAGCTCAAAGTCACTTTCAGACCAAAAAAAAACAAAACAAAACATGGTAATCTCAAAGTCAATCTCATGACTATAAATCAGATTTTTGATTGGGCACGGATTTCTCATTAATCGGTCACAGATGAATGGAGGAAATGCCCCGATAACCCCATTTCTCTTTGGAGAGGATGTCGTGGATCATTTTCTAGCATTGGCCCTATTAGATTAAATCTGCCCCCGGCCCAGGTGGGGGTCGTAGCCTCAGCGAATAAAAACCGTTTGACTGTTAATCTGAGCTCATCAGACTTGTTCGTAAACGAAATCCTCTCTAGGGCTGGGCAAGAACGATGGTAGGTCAGAGCCGGCGGCTTACTTAAACTCTGAGATTCACCTGATTGTAAGACCTCAGTCCATATGGCTCATATCAGTGAGCGATTATACGGCACGCTGGGACTCCTGCTCGCATTTTTATCTTGGTTAAAGAGGCTGTATGGCCTGTGAGCAAGAGGAAAGTCACTGAGAAGAAAAACGATGAATCTGAACCGGCAAAGGTTCCTCATTTTGCTTTTGCGGTGTGAGAGGAGGCATGTTGTGAATGCAAATGTGATGTCTGAATGCAAGGAAAGCATTAAACTGCATGTGTGTGATGTGGATTCAACAGAACATGTATTACAGTGTAGCGCCGACCTCTCGTGTTGAGTTTTTCAAGTACTGTTTTGTCTGAATTAATTTTGTGTCATGTAAACACACTTTGACTTTATTTTAAACTGCAAATTGAAAAACAATGGGGCTGTTACAAACCATAGTGAGGTTTCCTACGAAGAGTTCCTAACCAAGGATGTAACCAAATATTCAAGATTTTGGGTTTTAATTGTCAAAGCTTGAAAATCGTTATTGACTGACCGCTATTCTGAATTTCTTCTCCAGACGTGAAAAATGTAAGACAGCATTGCCTTTGAGGATAAATTAATCCCAAAAACAAATTGCGACTGGTTCAGTTTAAAATTAATAATTAAATAGAATAATTTTAAGATTGTGGGAAAAGTCCTGTGTTTATCTTTACAAGATAAAATATACGTAATTTATATTATTACAAATTCTAAAATATCTAGAATTTTTTATTTTTTATTTTGCTCTGACAAGTATAGATTGAAAATGAACTGTTTTAGCCAATATTTATGTAAACTGTATTTTTGAGCTAAGTTGTTAGTTTGCGCTGGCATACTAACACCAGTATTTGAATTCAAACTCAATTTGAATTTTTCGTAGGTTCAGTTTCAGCTAGAAGTTCAATACTTGTAGACCTGGGTTTGGAACAAAGCCATTGAATTTCTTGACATGAGCTCAGTTTCTTCTGGCTATATAATCTTATTGTCAAGATGAATGTCAAACCTGTTCCCAGATCAGTTACATGACTCTCAGAAGTTTTATTCATGCTATGCTTCAGGCCCCATGTCCGTGTTTCAAACCCTCTTTCTCTTGGCTTGATTTATAATCTCAGCACCTCTGTAGTAGGCAGTGATGCATGACTTCCCCTCTGTTCTTAATCTCACCCTATAGTGCACTAAACCCCGTCAGGTCTCGTCCTCAACACGCCGCATTTCCTGCCCAAGAAAACTGATGGGTGCCTGCAACATGATCCCTGGAGAGTTTAATGTATATGCATGTACGCACATGCACACGTGAAATGCTAAGACTCAGATATGTTTGAATTGTAGTGCTAGCTTAATGCTAATGGCATACTGCGCAGTATACTGTACACTGGCTGTGTTTAATGTTATTAAACTACATGCATGTGATAAATGTTTCAGTTACTGTTATTCTACATTGTCACATGACCAAATTTGCATGTTTAATTCAACAAGTGCCCTTATATTTTTATCATGACCAGTGTTGTCATTGTTAACTAAAACTATTAAAATTGTTCATTCATTCGTTTGAAATATAGTTAAAATAAAATTGAAATATAAATGTTAAATTTATTAGAATTATCGCCTTGGCAAATAACTGAAATAAATTAAGTTAAAGTATCAGAATGACTAAAATTACAACTAAAATAAACAGAATTTTTAAAAAATAATAATAAACCTGACAAAAGCGCATAACAAACTTAAAAGTTAAAACTTAAAAAAATAAAAGCAAATTCAATATATTAATAAATGTATAACAGTGTGTATATACATATATATTTAAAAAAATGCTCATGTCTTTTGGTAACTGTTTCCAAACAGGTTTCCTGAACATTGAAATCTGTTTACTAGATTGGAAACAGGATGTTGTGAATGTGAAAGAAAAAAAAAACATTGATCTTACATCGTCAAGTGCATTGCATTGTGGGCTTCAGTATTCCATGTATTCAAAGCATATACTGCAGAAAATTCCCAGCAGTGCTCGGCGTACATACTGCAATTTAGCCTGAGTACAGCAGTCATCATCCATCCAGAACATTCTCCAGGTGTTTGGTTCAGAGGAAATGACAGACTCTCTCTCTCTCTCTCTCTCTCTCTCTCACACACAGAGAGCTCACAGATGTCACAGACGGGCTGGTAAATATTCTGCTGGCGTTCTGTTCAGCTGTGAAGCACCTGATGGCAGCGTGTTCTCATCTTGCACGCACACGCTCAGCGTTTTATTTTTGCTGCTCAGGTCGATCCGTACTGCAGGTTCACTTGCTTCACGATGCCCCGCGACCCTCTGACGCCTCAGCTGGGATCTGAGCTTGCACTACTGGTGTATGAAAACCTTGACTTCGCCTGGTACCTAGAAACATCTAATGCAATATAAAGAACCAGCGATGAATCAGAGACATAAATAGCCGGAGGACACTTCATGGAATAGTGTATCCCACAATGCAATGCACTTAAAATGATTATTTATGTAATCTTTGAAGGAATGAAAATTAGCTGAAATTTTACTTGCCTTCATCCAAGATGTAGAAGAGTTTTTGATTTTGAGAAATGTAGCATTAAATCACTTGCTCACCAGTGGATCCTCTGCAGTGAATGGGTGCCGTCAGAATGAGAGTCCAAACAGCTGATAAAAACATCACAAGTAATCCACACCACTCCAGCCGATCAGTTAATGAAGCGAAACGCTGAATGTTTGTAAGAAACAAATCCATCATTCAGGTGTTTAACTTTAAAGGAACACTCCACTATTTTTGAAAATAGGCTCATTTTCCAACTCCCCAAGAGTTAAACAGTTGAGTTTTACCGTTTTCAAATCCATTCAGCCGATCTCCGCGTCTGGCGGTAGCACTTTTAGCGTAGCTTAGCATAGCTCATTGAATCTGATTAGACCGTTAGCATCCCGCTTAAAAATTACCAAAGAGTTTTGATATTTTTCCTATTTAAAACTTGACTCTTCTATAGTTACATCGTGTACTAAGACTGAAGGAAATTGGAATGTTGCGATTTTCTAGGTCGATATGGCTAGGAACTATACTCTCATCCTGGCGTAATAATCAAGGAACCATGGGTTCAGCAGGTGCAATAATATTACGCAGCGCCTGAAAGTAGTCCCCAGCTATATCATAACTAGTTACCTAGCTGGGGACTACTTTCAGGCGCTGCGTAATATCATTGCACCTGCTGCACCCATGGTTCCTTGATTATTACGCCGGGATGAGAGTGGCAGATGGCATTAATGGTGACTTTGTGGCTAAAAAAGACGTTTACACAAAATTGGATTCCAAAGGCCAAATTAAACACTTGATGTACATTGTGTACTTCACAGTATACTGTTTAGAAATGCATGTTTATTCAATTGTTTTCTTCTTAAGTGACCTTTATAGTGCCGGTGTTTGACCGCATGCATCTGTATGAGTGAGATAAAGACTAAATGATGCATTTTGAGGGAGAGTTGCGAAAAACTCTTAAAAACACCAAAACCAGAGGGTGAAAAACAGTCAGTCTACTCAGAGAGATGGGTTTGATATCAGGCCTGTAATTAGGCAGAGATGTGACTTGCCTTTCAAAGCGACAGAGGAGAATTGGTAGGAGGAGAAACACAATGAAAAAACTGTCTTTCTCTCCCCTCTTGTCTGGTTTGAATTATTTAGTCGTTGCACAATGTGCACAAAGTGAAATCCTGTTAAACTCCATGTCGAATGAGGCGCTGTTGAATTTTGAGTGTGTGGTGTTTTCCCTCTGCTTGAACTGATGTCTTATTGGCCTCTAGATGGGATCGTGGAGGTCATTAAACCTCCGCAGTGTCTGTTTGGGTTCTGCTGACCTTAGCGGGCCGCTCGGCGCAGGAGGAATTAGAATCAGAGGTCATTGATTTGCAGCGGTGCTCTGGAATATCTTCTCTCGCTGCAGGGGAGGGATGGACACGGGTTTGTCCAATTTCTGCTTTTATTTCTGGATCAAGCAGGCACCAGGTGATGCATGCTTTAGTATGTTGTACTGTGAAAATACTTGCAAATATTTACACTCATGCAGTTCATCTCCATATTTCATTGAAATTGTGGTGGTTGGTAGAGGGGAACCACAAATTATATTTATAATCTTAAATTTAATCTTTATTTCTGCTTTATTTTCAAATGTCTATTTTTAATTGTTAATGGCTTTTTTCCCAAAGTTTGTTTAATTTTTTTAATGTTTATTTATTCATTTAAAAATGTTTTTTTTTTTTTTTTGCTGCCAAAGTTAGAGTTGGTTAATCATTTAAATAGTGGCATTAAAAATCCCATATTCTTCTAGTTTTGTCGCTTGTGTTATGTAGTGGCAATTTCACATTGGTCATTATATGTTTGTATGTATGAATATCGTGTATATGTCGTCATATGCCATTAATTGCGATTAACTTCAGGGAAAAAAAAGCAAAATAATTTTTGACAGCAATTTTTAATGTTTTTTTTTTTCTGTATATGTTTTACATATATCCAAAGTACTTTGCAGCATGATGAGTTGGCTTTGATGTTATGGTCAGAAGTTATTTCAATATCTAGCAAATAAAATGAAAATTAGTTTTATTTGTAGATAAAATAATTTTAAAACCAAAACTTAGAAAGGGTTTAATGCCAGATGAGTTGGAAGAAGTTTATTTGGCTTTGTTGATGTACAGTGGGACCAGTCTAGTTTGGCACTGTCTAGTTCACTTTGTATGTTGAAAGCTGTAACTTGAAGACGTTTAATCCCACCTTTGGCTTCCAACGTTAACCGGTACCGGCAGGTTTAAGCAACCAATTCGGAGCCTGTTTTTCCAGGTTACAACTTGGTGAAAATGTGAAAGCCGGGAAAAAGTCAAGAGCTCGAGTTTACAAATGCTTTCATGAATGTTTGAGCTGCCAGACTCATTCAAATGCTCTTGTTAAACCTCACGTTAACTTACCAACACACAATGCCACATAAACACACAAGGTTATTTAATCGAGGTCGTCTCTCCTGCTGGCTTTCATTAGCGTTGGCGAGGAAAGGTCAATGGTGTGCTTATTGTTTTATGAAGCTTTAGTCTGAAAGCCTGAGGCTGCGGTAACAACACTGTTTCTAGAGTTTAATGGAGTATTTGTGTGTGTTTTTGTGTTTTGATAGAAATTGAACCGGTGGATGTTGGTTTTGGATGAGGAACCGCTGGGGAATGTAATGAGTCTCACAGTCTCCTATTATGGACCGATACCTTGTACTGTTTTTTTTTTTTTGAGAGTTTCTACAGGATTTGATATTGATGACAAGCCGGTTATGGGTTATTTATTGGTGTTCTGATCGATGTAGCCTCTCTGATACTGACTTTTCTCTTCTCAGCGTAATCAATGGCAGACGGTAAGGCCTGCATGAGTGTGTGCAAGCCGTTGGAGCTTTCTAATAGAGCTGTGGGTGTCTCTTCATTAATCAATGTCCAAACTGCACGCAGGATCTATCACATATAGACTAATGAAATCACTGCACGCCACGCCACCGCCTCTGCTGTTGTTCCTCGACTCGCCTTCTTTTAATTGGCATTTGGCTCATTTTCCTCAACGTTTAATCAGCTCTGAAAGAGAGCGTATCTCGAAGCGGCGCTCCATTGGTTTCTTCACGAGTCTGACTGTGTTCGGTGGCGGTGCGTGAATCTGGACGGCTGCCAGTGGGGTTTTTGGATGGCGTCTCTGAGTGTTGACGCTGACGTTCTGTCAGTATTTCTCCGTCTGTCTCTTGTCCCGTCTGAAACGGCAGCCTCAGCAATTGCGTTATATAAAGTCCACACATTTGGAATGTAGGCTAGCGTGTATGTTTGTGATGCAACAATTAACTGATTAAATTTACATCGGCCAAATCTAAACTTTAAAGGGATAGTTCACCCCAAAATGAAAATTCTGTCATTAATTACTCACCCTCATGTCGTTTTACGTCATGGTTCTGCGTCAGCAGCATCTCACACATGCATTGCATACTCTCGTGAACATGTGGTGTCATAAAATTACGGTTGAACCACTGATGTCACATGGACTATTTTAATGATGTGCTTACTACCTTTCTGGGCCTTGAACGTGTCAGTTGCATTGCTGTCTATGGAGGGTCAGAAAGCTCTCGGATTTCATCAAAAATATCTTAATTTGTGTTCCGAAGATGAACGAAGGTCTTACGGGTTTGGAACGACATGAGGGTGAGTAATTAATGACAGAATTTTCATTTTTGGTTGAACTATCCCTTTAAGAGTCATTGAGAGGGTAATAGCTACTTGAGCTATGATTGGTAACGCTTGGACTGGTAGGTAGTATAGCATTGCAGCCGTTGTATGTGTGCATTGGGGTCACACTTCAACACCCTTTTTAACCATAAAATGACAAATAGGATGCCCTTGCCCCATTTTCACGGTGCTGGTACACAATCTGCAACCGTTCTGGGTGTTTCCTTCAAAGAAAAGTCATTCTGGACAGGAAAAATGGTCCCTAACCCCATTAAACTGATGGTCTTGAACCAGAAGAACTGTAGCATCTGAGACCAAGGGGGAAGAATAACGGGGGCATTTATTTATTTATTTATTTATGTTTGTTTAATTTTGGTTTTAATTATATTTAAAAAATAAAAAGAAATAATAAAAATAAATCAAATTTTCAAAATTACATTTAAATTGAATAAAAAATACATTGAAATAAAATAATAACATTTTAAATCTAAAAAAAAACAATTTTATTTATTTATGTATTTAGCAGATGCCAGGCAAATTCAGTTTACAAGATGAACTATAAAGTTGTTGCAGTGCACAGCTGCACCAACCAGGCTATTTGGTCCATCTGTTCTAAGGTGATTTTATTATAAATTTACATTTATATTGACATTAATTCATTTAGCAGAGATACGTCATATGTGATTGATAGCTATGAACTGGTTCATCAAAAGCAGCTTGCAAAGACACAAGTTACTTTGAAATGTCTTTTAGATGGCGAAGTAAGTTCTCCAAGCTCTCCTACAAAGACCCGATGTGCTGTGTTTGTCTGTGTGCAGCTTATGTAGTAACAGTCGGTTGCGTCATCAATCGGCTCTCGAGTTTGGATGGTTCTGAGAGCGTCTCTGGGGGCCAACCGTCGAGGGCCCCTCAGGAGGCCGTGAGGAGGTCCACGTCAGTGCTGTCAATTTGTATTCTCTGGGAGAGAAACAAGCCCGAGGCAACCTGTCGTCCCTGGTTTAGATGGGGCATTCCCAGCGGGACTCTCCTATTGGTCGATCTGATGCGTCAGTCATCATTAGAGCGTTACCATGGCAACACAATTCCCACCTCCCATACCTCACCAACTGCCTTCTATGTCCCCAAGCGAAACCTGCGTTATGGTGATATTGTCTTGCTATACGATTATTATGCAAACTTGTGCTTAAGCAATGTGGGTTTTTTAATGACTCCTTATACTTTCAACTTTTATCTGTTCCCAGTATTAAATATTTGGCTCATACCTGGATTGGTAAAATAGTACCATGGTATATGTCCAAGTACCATGGCGAACTGCTGCTGCTGTGCTGTGTTTATCCACTTACTCTGGCTTGCAAACAACTCACTAGTCCTTCAAATCTACAGAGAACAAAATCTGAATGTTAAAACCCACTTCATAAATACTCATTAAACGATTTTGTCTCCGTATGAGGCTTTTGGTATTCTCAGCGCTCACTGAAACAAATCAAGGGATTAGATACAAAGTTCTTCTCGCAGGAATAAAACCAATATTTGAGCAGAGGTAGGTGAGACTTCAAAGACTTTCTTGTGTGCCCACCCAAGGAGAAAAAGATAAAGAGAGAGAGAGAATGAAAGAGAAACGCTCGAGCAGCTTTACCCGCTAATACTTGCATGTTTCCCCTCAGGCGAGCCGTGCGCCCTCGACTCGTTTCAACAGGTCGAATTCTCATACGTAAACGTAAATACTAGACGTGAATATGAAAATCTAGACGCAGATGTTTGGAACATTGCTTCCAACATGATTCTTGCATTGCTGCAAATAAGCTTTGGTTCTCAAGGGGGCAAATATTTCCTTAAAATGCCTGTGCTATTAAACCTTATAAATTATAAGGGATGCATGATACATAAATATCAATACCTTATCCATTATTGGCTGATATTCGACTTTTCTAAATGTAGCTATGTATAATGTATAGTTGCACGATATATAAATATGGCAATATTGCAATATGAAAAATACAGGAATTTTCACCATACGACTGAAATGGCTAAATTTGAGTGTATCTGCATTAAAATGAATTAGAATTTGCATTAATGCATTCAAATAAAGAATAAATTAATAATAAAAAAGCTGAAATATTACTTTTTATACTGAAGATTTTTTTTAGTGTGTGAAGACCTTATAGGATGGTTATACTTTTTACAAGAACCAACTCAAATCTCTTTCAGTAAGCATGACATGAACAAAGTAAAAATTATAATTATTATGGTTTTATTTTGATTATTATTAAATAAGTATTTAACAAAATAAGAAATATGTTGCCATTATATTGTACTATAAAATAAAATAAAAAATGAAGTAATAAAAAATTACTGTAAAATTACAATACTAATATTTACAGTATATCGTAATTTTTTTTCCATTTTCAAATGGTAAACCATCAAGCTTATATTTTGACGGATTGCATGTAAATAGAAATATGCACTGCTGGTTTCAGAATGAAGCATTGTTGAAAAACTTGCTATATCATGAACTACATGTGTATAAATGCTGTGCTTTACTCTGAAACCTGTAGCGTGAATATATTGATTTAAATTGCAGCTTACTTGATTTAAAAGCCATATCACAATAGTTATTTATTTAGACGAAGTAATGTCGAATTTTAATATCAGCATATTGCTATCAGCCAGAATTGGCGCATTCCTACTAGAAATGAACATGTCAACTTTACCAGCAAGATTCTAGTTATGAAGGGTAATACAGCAATTAGTCACGTATAGTCTTTGAACTCTTATTCTTTGTTCAAAAGGTTAAGATATTGGTATTTAGTCACGGACACATTATTGAGGTATTTTCTCCATCTTAAAAGTGTTTGAGAGATGCAGAGAAATCGAACGGCCCTCTGTGGCTTCTTTTAGTCGTGAATGTTCATTTACCTTTGAATCAAGACCTCCATTGTTACAGAGAGATACCCTCCGTCTCCCTGAGGACGTCCCGAGAGATTAATTGATTCCAGAACTATTATTTGTCATCATTACCCTCCATTTCCTGTTGCCATTGCGCTTTGTCTTCAGATGAGTGTGGAATTACTGCTTGAGAGGGCTGTTTTGCTGTGCTTTTTGTATTCGCCTGTTCTGTAGGGAGCTAATGGCGTGTAGAATCAATTTCTGTTTGGCCTCGGTCCCTCGCTGGAAGCTGCATAGAAGTTTTGTGGACTTTCATTTAGGGCACGGGATGTGTTTTGGATTTCGTTTCGGGTTGAAAAACAAAGTTTAAGGGGGTGCGTAGAGGGTAGAATCCAATTTATGGATTTAGACGGACTCGCGGTGGATGTATTCGTTTCAGACCGCGGGTTATGAAGTAAAGGTGAAGGAATCTGAAAGTGTTTTCTAAATCATCCAGCATGGCTAGATTACTATGCCGTGGACCAGAAAGTTATACGCCAAGGTTCATTTTGTGCCGTTTTTCCTCTGCCAGAGGTCATGGAGTCTTTTGGAATTAAACGGGAGGGAAAGTTGGTTGAACTTCAGCAAGCGCGGGGCAAATGCTTCGCATCAGATTTCACACTGTTGAGCCATCGCCACGTTTGCATGTAACAGTGGGCCTTTATTATTGTAATTTGATTAATGGCAAAGTCTTTGTCGGAGCCTCCTTCAATAGTGCCATTGTGTCAATGGACCAGAAGTGACTTCCCCCTCCCGCTGGGTCTTGAAGACTGCTGAAACCGCCACTCGTTGGAGGGGAAAATAATTTGACAGGCTCACAGCCCCCTCTCCAGCCCCTGTGAGGACTCCCATAATGCCCCCCGTGGGCCCGGCTGCTTGTTCTCACTCGTGTGAGTGATGAAAGAGTGGGGTGCAAAGAATCAGCCCTCATTGTCTTGCCGTAATCATTTACCGTACTGCAAACACTCCCCCTAGAGCAGCATCATCACCTCCATCAACATGAGCTGCAGTAAATACAGTCTTGTGAACGGTTTGTTTGTGGTCGCAAATTTTTTGTTTCCCCCCACCATGCAATTTTATGGTTTTACATGCACATGAAATGCCTTTTGATATTCATATAAACCCTTTACTGGTAGATACCGTAAAAGTGTGCCTTTAATAGAGTACTGTCCTAGTGACTAGTTAAAGGTTGTTGTTTCTCTCATTTCCAAGTCGCATTGGATAAAAGTTTCTGCTAAATGATTAAATGTAAATGTATGGGTACAATTTTTGCATATTTCTTCTCAATGCACAGCAAGAAATCCAGTTCGGTCCAATCCAGTTTGGTTCCTAAGATTAATATGACAAATATAGAAGCTGGTTGACAGTTTAAGTTCATCCTTTAAATACTAATATTATGTGTATATTAGAAATACTTCATAGATAGAAATAAATTATAGAAAACAAAAATTTCTATCTATTTTTTTTTCTTTTAAATTCTACTCTGACAACTGTATTGTTTTCAAATGATAACAATATAATAAATTAATAAAAATTAAGTATATATATGTATATGTGTGTATATATATATATTTATTTATTTATTATTATTATTATTATTTATTTCTTTATTTGTTTACTAAAAACAACATTTCTTTGTAATTCTGTTCAGACAACCTTAGTGTTTTCTGTAACTGGGTTTAAGATGAATGGTGTCCATATCAGAAAATGATCACGTTCAATGCCTGAGGGGATTTTTTTTTTTTTTTTTTTTTTTAGGGTTTTCATACTTATTGTAATGGCTTTCTGAAAATGAAATTATCTTTGGAGCCCAAGAATTATCCAATAACGGTAACTGAATTAGCTGATTGGGTTGGCGGTTGGCACAATAATTTGGTTTAATGTATTTAACATGAATATGTATTATTTAGAATCTGACAGCTTTGCATGAAAATAAATGGTGTCCATTTTGGACCAAAATTGAATGCCTGAGGTAGGAAAATATGGTTTAATAGATTAATATGTGCCTGGTATTTTGGGGGGGTTTCAAAAATTGAGTAAATATAATACGTTGAAATGGAACTGAAGCCTTTGAATTAGCATAAGGTAATTGAATTAGCTGATTGAGTCGGCAGTTGGCGAAGCACTTGGGTTCAATCAATAGATTGTCCCAGATTCTGATTGTATTGGGTTCTCGGTGTTACCAATAGGTGTGGAAATGGATTGCAGTATATGTGCCCTCTGGGATCCTCTATTTCCATGTTTTATGAGGTAGAAATGGACTCCTGAGGGAGGAACCCCACTCCACCCAGATGAGCCCCGCTTTTATTGCTGTGAAGCGGCCCACCTGTCATCCCCATGGCTCTTATGGAGATGGATTACATTTGCCGTTTTTTCTCTCTGAATCTATAATCTTGAGTCACAGCGTGAGGTAAAGTATCCTAACATGCTAATGCCTCACAGAAAGGGATTGTGGGGAAAACAACGCAATGTGATGGGCTGATGAGTGTGAAGAAGTGTGAGGAGCAGCTATTTATAACCTGTTGAGTGCTAATGACAGGTTCTGCACTTTGTTTTAGCTCCAACTTTGCTTTCAACATTAAAACCCTCCCTTTTGCCCTCAATGCGTCTGATGTTTGGAACTGTTTGTTCATGGAGTAAATTCTGATTTATCTGAAGCGTTTGAAAGCGTCAGGTAGAAATGAAAAGAGCCATTGCCTTTGGAAGATGAAAAGACAAAAGGAAAAACACGGATGAAAGCACAAACTCTCTAATTCTGATTCGAGTCGGTTCGAGGGAATGTGAAATGAAGGGAGGAGATGCAGTAGAAGCTGCTGAAGGACAGTTGTGTGCACAAAGGTACTAGAATACAAATACAATGGCTTGTTCTTTAGACGTCGAATGCTAGTGTCCGACAGTACAGACACTCTGCGTCCAGCAGTGGCGTGACTGCTGTCAGTGTGAACACTGCTAAAAGTTTTCAGTGAGAATTGTGATGGTGTTTTCAACAGCTGTCTACGAAGCTTAAATGTGACATAGGTGATTAAACATTCTCCATTACAGTTTAATGCGCAGAGATGACTAAATGAGCCGTTTATGGATTTCTCCTGAAAAACTGTGCTGCTTTCAAAACACTGAGCCCCATTCAGCTAATTTTGAATGTTTTGCGTGTGACAAACTTCTCATTTGCCTTACTACACCTATACATATTTGTCTTTTTACTTTAATTAGGTTTACACAGATATAATACTTTTGTAGTCACTTTTTTCATTTTTAATAATTGTTAAACAGCTTGTTTAACAATTATTAAACTTAAACAGCTTGTTTCCTGTGGGAGAATGTAATTTTTATAATAATATTAATAATGATGATAATTATTAATATTAATGTTGTTATTATTAGTAGTATTACTGCTATTTTGTCATGTTTGTTTTTCAATTTCTGAAAAAAATTACTTAATTGTTTCTAAACCAGCAGGGGTATTTTTATTTTACTTAATTTTATTGTGTGGTTTTAGAATACATTAATGAATCGACATGAAAATTTTTTATTTTTGGAGCCAGTAGAGGTGCATGAATTACACCATTTCACATTTTAGTTCTGCCAAATGATGGTATGTCAGCATAATTTTGTCTACTGGTTTGTTTTCTTGGTAACACTTTACAATAAGGTTCATTAGTTAACTACATTAGTTAACATGAACTAATAATGAACTGCACTTATACAGCGTTTATTAATCTTTGTTAATGTTAATTTCAACATTTAATAATACATTATTAAAATCTTGTTAACATTAGGTAATGCACTGTGAACTAACAATGAACATCTGTATTTTTATTAACTAACGTTAGCGAAGATTAGTAAATACAGTAACAAATGTATTGCTCATGGTTAGTTCATGTTAGTTAATACATTAACTAATGTTTAACTAATGAACCTTATTGTAAAGTGTTACCGTTTTCTTAGCTTTATAATTGTAGTAAGCTGTGCAGCTACAGCGTTTAATGTTCTGCTGATGGCTACTTGTATCGCCACCTCGAGCGTCATTGTGTTTCCTTTCATGCTCATCTCTGCGCCACTCGTGTATTCCCACAATGCAACAGTTTGTCAAACCGAAGCTTGTCATGGTCCATTAGGAGGAGGAAGGAAATAGTATGTGACACTTTAACCGATTTCCTTGATTTTGTTTTTGTATCTCGGACGCTTTTCCTTCACAGCTGTTTTGGGCCACTTCTTGTTCTCTTTCAGTCTTTGTATGTGTCAGTATCTCTCTCTTCCCGTCTCATTCACCAGTGTGCCATTTCCCTGGAGAGCCCTTGCCCCTTTCTGAGAGGTCTTGCTGACTGAGGCGGTTTTGAAGTGGGTTTTCCTCAAAGTGTGCAGACTAAGGCTAACAGCTTATACTTATCAACCCAGCAGCCTCATTTTCTGGCTGTCTCGGGGCTTCTGGGTCAAGGATGCATCACTGTTGCCCTCCAACAGCAATTCTGGACTCCATCCGATTACTCACAGCCAGCCCGTGACAAACATCCAAAACCACAAACAGGGGCGCGTTTGGCCACGTTAGTCCAAATGTTTCCCAGCTGGCTCCACTACAATTAGCGTGCAACTGTGGCTTTCCTATGCATTGCATGATCCCTTTTTAGATTGAGAAATGCAAGTACACAAGTTTGCATGTCAAGATTTTTCAGTTTTAATGGTTTTCTACTTTCCACAGTGACTCTAATTCCTTGTTTTTCTAAACTTGTGTTAAAGCTAGATGCATTGTTAGTTTTTCATATTTAGAGTCAATAAATGATTCATTCATATGGCATCATTAAAGTAGCTAATTTGTGAATGACATCAAAGTAATTTAGTTTTTTGCATCTGTTTCTCAGGTAAAAACATATTTTTAGGACCAGATTAGCTTGCGTGACAAGCAATCGGCAAACACATTAGCTTCCGTCTCAGATTGTTATGTATTCTGTGCTTTGTGTCGAACACGAGAAGCTTGTCATTTCCTACGTAATTAAAGTACGAAGCAGCTTGCTTGCTACGTTATGGAAAGTCTTGCCGTAATTGTTTTTCGCACAACACCACTGGTGCAGATAATTGGCCATTAGTGCTGTCTGAACAATGCGGGTTGGTGGCTGAACACTGTTATGTTTTTTAATTATACGTCACTATAAACGTCAGGCAATTATGTCAGTTTATAACTTTTCCCAGAAGTATTTTGCTTAGCCGTTTCACAGCGGAAAGGTGAGAGACTCTAACCCATAAATGTTTCAGAATGAAAATCACTTGGCCAACAAAAGAACACGATGGAAGCTGTAATCATGTGTTTTTGAAAGTATCATTTCAAGTTTTATGATGGCTTTTTTTGTTGCATGCAACTGGTGTTGCTTCAAGACCCAGATTTAAGTTGGACATCTATGATTTCCACGATGCGGAGAATGTGGAAGGAATCGTGAAATCCGGTCATAAAAATGGAATTTACTGACAAATTTTGAATGAACAAATCAAAAGTAGGTTAGTAGTGTCTGTGAATATTAAGCTGCCTCAATATGTGAGTACGTGAACACATGAACATAATCTCTAGTACTGCTCTGAGAGTTACTTCGTGAGCATTTTACTGTTTCTTTTATCATTATATCATATACAAACAGAAACTCAAAGGTCTTCACAGCAACCTATCAAAATAAAAGTTCGGTTTAATTTGAATAAACTGTGACAGAAATATATTACTGAATATAATGATAGTACCACTGCTAATAATAACATTTTTATTGAAACATTATTTTTAAGGAATATTTTCCAGAAAAATAATTTACCAGAATTTATTTAACTGAAAAATGTAAACACCACAACACTGTATTTCTGGAAAAAAAAACAATAAATTATTATTTTATATATATATATACAGTGAGGAAAATAAGTATTTGAACACCCTGCTATTTTGCAAGTTCTCCCACTTAGAAATCATGGAGGGTCTGAAATTGTCATCGAGGTGCATGTCCACTGTGAGAGACATAATCTAAAAAAAAATCCAGAAATCACAATGTATGATTTTTAACTATTTATTTTATGATACAGCTGCAAATAAGTATTTGAACACCTGTCTATCAGCTAGAATTCTGACCCTCAAAGACCTGTTAGTCTGCCTTTAAAATGTCCACCTCCACTCCATTTATTATCCTAAATTAGATGCACCTGTTTGAGGTCGTTAGCTGCATAAAGACACCTGTCCACCCCATACAATCAGTAAGAATCCAACTACTAACATGGCCAAGACCAAAGAGCTGTCCAAAGACACTAGAGACAAAATTGTACACCTCCACAAGGCTGGAAAGGGCTACGGGAAATTGCCAAGCAGCTTGGTGAAAAAGGTCCACTGTTGGAGCAATCATTAGAAAATGGAAGAAGCTAAACATGACTGTCAATCTCCCTCGGACTGGGGCTCCATGCAAGATCTCACCTCGTGGGGTCTCAATGATCCTAAGAAAGGTGAGAAATCAGCCCAGAACTACACGGGAGGAGCTGGTCAATGACCTGAAAAGAGCTGGGACCACCGTTTCCAAGGTTACTGTTGGTAATACACCAAGACGTCATGGTTTGAAATCATGCATGACACGGAAGGTTCCCCTGCTTAAACCAGCACATGTCCAGGCCCGACTTAAGTTTGCCAATGACCATTTGGATGATCCAGAGGAGTCATGGGAGAAAGTCATGTGGTCAGATGAGACCAAAATAGAACTTTTGGTCATAATTCCACTAAACGTGTTTGGAGGAAGAAGAATGATGAGTACCATCCCAAGAACACCATCCCTACTGTGAAGCATGGGGTGGTAGCATCATGCTTTGGGGTGTTTTTCTGCACATGGGACAGGGCGACTGCACTGTATTAAGGAGAGGATGACCGGGGCCATGTGTTGCGAGATTTTGGGGAACAACCTCCTTCCCTCAGTTAGAGCATTGAAGATGGGTCGAGGCTGGGTCTTCCAACATGACAATGACCAAGCACACAGCCAGGATAACCAAGGAGTGGCTCTGTAAGAAGCATATCAAGGTTCTGGCGTGGCCTAGCCAGTCTCCAGACCTAAACCCAATAGAGAATCTTTGGAGGAGCTCAAACTCCGTGTTTCTCAGCGACAGGCCAGAAACCTGACTGATCTAGAGAAGATCTGTGTGGAGGTGGGCCAAAATCCCTCCTGCAGTGTGTGCAAACCTGGTGAAAAACTACAGGAAACGTTTGACCTCTGTAATTGCAAACAAAGGCTACTGTACCAAATATTAACATTGATTTTCTCAGGTGTTCAAATACTTATTTGCAGCTGTATCATACAAATAAATAGTTAAAAATCATACATTGTGATTTCTGGATTTTTTTTTTAGATTATGTCTCTCACAGTGGACATGCACCTACGATGACAATTTCAGACCCTCCATGATTTCTAAGTGGGAGAACTTGCAAAATAGCAGGGTGTTCAAATACTTATTTTCCTCACTGTATGTATATATATATATATATATATATATATATATATATATATATATATATATATATATATATATATATATATATATATATATATATATATATATATATATATTTTAACTAAAATCAATTTAATTAGAGATGCTTTTGATTATTAAATGTAACAAAACCATTAAAATGGAATCCAGAAAACTAATGGAAAACAGAATTTGGTAAAAAAATAAAACTTAATTTGAGAAAATAAATAAATATAGGGCCTTAAATATTTTTATTTTTTTTACTTTAAGAAATTTCTATTTAATTTGTGTAAGTTTCATGATTTTAATTAATTAGACATGCTTTTTGATTTAATACAATTTAATTGAACCATTAAAACGGAGTCTAAAAAAATTGAAATGGAAAAAACGGAATCCAGAAAATGAAAACAGAAAAAATGGAATTTGAAAAAAATAAAATAAAACAAAATTTGGGATTGCATAGGGCCCTACCAAAAATTTTAATTTAGTCATTTACTCTCCTTCATGTCGTTCCAACTCCATTAGACTTTGAAACACAAATTAAGATGTCTGTCCCTCCGTTGAAAGTCATAAAGTGATTTGTATTTTATCACAAGACTTGGATTAAACTGCTCGATTCATATGGATTCGCATTACGATGACTTTGACCTTTATGACCAAGTTTTGGGTACCTAGACATTCAGCGGAGAGACAAAACCCTTTCAGGTTTTATTTAAAATATGTATTTGCATTTCGAAGGTCAATCAAAGTCTTGAGGTTGAGTGAATGATGACAGAATCTTCATTTTGGGTGAACTGTCCCTTTAAATGCTAATGCTAAAATGCTTCTCCTGCATCGGATAGTCTGTGAATCCTCTAACGCATTCTTCTCTCTGTCCTCAGGTTCTGGCATTCGAGGTTTTATCCCGTTCAGGTTCTCGGTTGAACCCATCGACACGCTGGCTGTACGCGGCCTCCCCGCTGTCCTGAACTGCTCGGCCACTAGCGACGCTCCGGTGAGGGTGGAATGGAAGAAGGACGGGACGTTCCTGAACCTGGTGGCAGACGACCGGAAGCGGCAGGTAGCGGACGGCTCTTTGCTCATCAGTACAGTGGTCCACTCCAAAAACAATAAGCCTGATGAGGGGGTGTACCAGTGCGTGGCCACCATCGACAATCTGGGCACCATCAGCAGCCGAACCGCACGACTCACAGTGGCAGGTATGATAACAAAGCCTTTGAGGCTCATAAATTGTGTTTTAAGCCTACTGTATCAGATTTGATATGCAGAATTCTAAACTGGATCAACCAAAACTACATGCATTCTTTCATCTGGTTGACAGTTTATACTTTTTGACAAGTAAAAGGCCTTTGAGTATAATTGTAAAAATGTTCACCTTCAGGTCGTGGTTCATGTGTTGTTTTGCTGTAAAATAGGCTATATAAAGTAAACATAAGAATAACTCTTATTTTGTTAGTAATATTTCAAAAGGTTTACTTACTAAACTGAAGCTTTTGAGAAACGTTTATTTGTTCATTTTGGCCATATTAATATCAGCATCTGCACCAAATTGCATATTTTTGCACAGTTTGGGCCTCTGAATAAAATTGGGGTGTTTTTCCTTCATATTCTCACAATATTATACTATATAAGCCATAAAAACCTGATGTATCAAATATGATACTCAACATCAACAAAAAATTTCTTTCTTTTTTCTTTTCCCCTCAATACACACATGCAAACTTCTTACTTCAGATATTTTTTAAAACGTTTGCCTAAAAGTTCATTCATCTGTCCCATTTTTAATACGTGTGTGTGTGTACAGGTATGTATACTGTATAGGGATGCACGATATGAAACATTTTAACCGATACCGATAATTAAGTCCTTCTCATGGCCGATACCGATAAGTTCACATTTTTATATTATAATTTTCATATAATCAGCAGTTTGTGCATCCAGGAGAATACAAAATCTAAGATGCACTGATGAAACTGATATTTTAGTAGCTCTGGCCTAACTATAATTTATAACTATAATGTTTTTATTTTCTGTGTAAGGCACCACAATACTTAGTAACAAAAATGGTTTAACAGAACTATGACAGAACTATGGTTTATCTGCATTTAACAACTCATTAACAACAAATTTATATTCAAATATTTCATGCATAAAGAAATGCATCTGTTCAACCTTTCTAGTGCATGAGGATGAGGAAGTTATATAGGGACTTCAGGGCTCGCAAAATTTAAAAATCCCTGGTAGCCCTTCGGGCAGGTACTCTTCAAATTTTGGTAGCCCGAAAATTAATTTAACTAGCCCAAATTAAAAATCTACTATTTTATTTTATTTATTTATTTATTTATTTTAAATATAGAAAATCAGATAGGAGTTTAAATGTCAATCAAAAATATTTTCAATACACAAATATCAACAAATATGAAGGAAGGAATTTTATTTCACTATTTACAGGGTATCTGCAGAATTTTTAAAATATATTTAAGGCAATTTATGACCCATTTTAAGAGCTGCACAAGTAAAATAAACACAGAATGAGCAGGGTTGGACAATGTCTATGGTAACATACAGTTTTGAGCCATAAAATTACATGATTTACAGTTCAGATACAGGTTTTCACAAAAACAAAAATCTTATAAAGCAGCGTTTCAGGCTATAGACCGTTTTTATGAAAAGGGATCAATCAAGCATATAAATTGTTAATTTAAAACGTATAAATATTACTGTCTTAATTGTTTAGATTTTTAGAAGGCACATCAACTTCTTTCTCATTTACAACTCTGTGTTTGCTGCGTAAAAACAGTTGATATTTGCATTGATTTGACCATAAACAGTAAGAAAGGCTCTTTGGAAATGCAGATTCACTCTCTGCCACGAGGTGGCGCTTTAGGAGCGCTGAAATATTGCGGTTTCCCAGGAAACGCTGTACACAAAGCAGCTCTGCGCTCATAAATGCTGCTTTATCAGGAATTATAGGTAAAATGAAATTAAAATGCCAACGACACGTTTCTGAGGACAGTCGGTTCCCTTCAGATACATTCACATAAAGACATCCACGCCGCGTTTTGACTTGAAACATGCTGCACTCATTATTTATTCAATGACATCATTGCCTTTTGAAGTTTAATCCTGCCGTATCGCGACTCTTGTCTTTCTGTCCCCAACTGTAAGACCTCTTGAAATTATAATCAAGACATTTCTTATACCATTTAACATATTTAAAACTTTTGATGGCCTTAATTTTGATACAACTCACTTTCAGAGTTTTTAAGGACCCGCGGGAGATCTGTATTTAAGGAGCCCGTCGGGCAGGCAGTGATGCATTTTGGTAGCCCGACTGGAAAACACAATAGCCCCGGGACGTCGGGCTAGCGATTTTGCGAGCCCTGGACTTTAAGCAACAGCCGCGAATGGAACGGCTACTGGCAGTAAGCTGTTACACCGCCGTAGCCGAGAACATAAAAATCATTAAGCAACCTAAACAAGACGGCGCAACACGGCATTCAGTCATTTATTTAAATACAAATGATGGATTATGAGGAGGATGTTTAGGCAGTAATTACATTGTTCTCTTCACATATCTTTAGTCTCAGTGCTACCTGAGGTCGTTAAAAAAATCGTTAAAATTAGCTTAAGTTTAAAACATAATCAACACAGATTCAATGAAATGGTACTAATGGTAGAATCGTATACTGATGGAATTAAATGGTTTATACCATAAAACGCAACATTTAACTACATAAGCCGTCACGTTGTAACGACTACAGCAAATCAGCTGTTCTCCGCTAGTAGGTTACAGTAGAACGCCACAAAGTAGCAGCTGAAGTTGCGAACGCGCAATATGACGTTGGAATGCCGTTGCAGCAGTGGAAGCTGCTTAAAGTCCCTAATTATTATTTTCTTTTAATACAGCTTCGCCGCAATGATGACCTTTCAAGTGAGATATAAGATTTGTTGTGTTAAAACTTGACGCCTTTTTTCCTCCTCTCGGAATCTTTGCTCAACATGCGTTGCAAATAGCAATAGTATTGTCCTCCTCTGCCACCGAGGAAAAACTTTTATAGGGTTATTATAATCTGAAGCTCAAACCTCGTGCTCTCTGAGCATCTGATGCACACAAAAATGGCAAGATGTTTCTCAAGACTGCTGTTTTTCTGAGTCAGGCAGAATGGATTTCTATCAGTCCATTGGGAGCGCATCATTCTGTCAGAGTTCAGAGTGCTGATCTGGGATCAGTTTTCCTCTGCAGAACACGGGTCAGCGTGCTGTAGCCGAGCTTCACACTATGCTATGAATCTAACAGCAGGATCAGTGTGTGTTTGAACAGCAGGGTTAGATATCAGCCAGGCCTTCACAGTTTGCTCTGACTGGAGCCTCCGCTTCCTTTAAAGACGCCCAGCAGAGTTTTCTCACTATTTGCTAGTTTTACTTCTTGAGTAAGCGCAGTTGTACTGAGAAATTCCAACGGGAAGAACCAGAATTAATAGAATATGTTTGTGTAGCATCCCAGAAGATGCTTTTAGAGCTCAGAGGTTGCGGTTTTATAGCTCTGGAGATTTAAATGGTTCATTTAAGCATCGGCTGTGCCTCGGATGTTTCTCCTTAGACGAAAATGAAAGGCACTGAGGCAACAGTTGTTATACAGTAAGAGTACAGGTATAGAGCTGTAAAATTGTGTATATAAGCTCAAATCTGTCCGTTTTTGAAGAATTTGATGAGAAATATTGGACTTTTGATTACAGACTTCAGCATCTGAACAAATATTTTCTGAAATTTTAGAGGAGACACTTCAGTTTAACGGGAAAGCAGCAGACTTTAGCAACATTATTGAATCTCATCGCTGTCTGTGAGAAATAATTGAGGTGTTTGTGATTTATTTTTAGTAGGGTAAATGGTGTGTGCTCTTGCTCTTTTTGTACCGTGTGTGAATCTAATTTACAGGCTATAAACTTCATATGATTCTGCAGTTCTGTGCCTTATTGATCTGTACTGTAGTGTAATGTATCGATCTGTGCGCATGGCGGCGGTTCTCTACCAGTGGAATCTGCAGACCTTAAAAAGCTGTAAAACTCTGCAAACACGATGGAATAGGAAATGTTACAGGATTACAGTATGTTATTGTGCTGAGTACAGCAGTATTGATTAATGGAAGCTTCTGATTGGTTCTGTGTTCACTGGGGCGTGGCCAAAGATGACATTATTAGTATTACACCTAAGTGTGAATATAAAACAGAAAATATATGTATTTATTCAAGACGATATTCAATGAGACAGAAATAAACATTTTAGATATATAATTTATATATAAATATATATAGAGAGAGAGAGGTGTTATTTCTGTATCATTGAGATACAATTGTAGTTTTTATTAACATTTTGAATCCGTTATTTCCATTTTTATTTAAAAAAATTTTTTTTTTAATGTTTATATTTTTTTTTCCCCATTTTAGTTATTTTAGTACATAAAGTTAAACTAAACTAAATTGAGAGATTTAATGACATTTTATTTTATTTTTTTCCCTTAAATATATGTTAATCCAAACCTGTAATTTTTTTCAAACTGCTCTTTCTTTACAATGCAAGTGAAGCTCCAAAATGGCAAAAAAAAAAAGCCACTTAGTATCATTATTTACTTATAATCTTGCTCTGTATGGGTTTGAAGCAACATGAGGGTTGCTATTTATCTTTTAAGTTGCATGTACCATTACAAGGTTTTTCACTCAGAAATATGAGCCACTGAAAAAAAATCTGACACAAACAGGGAGTTTTACTTCAGGTTTTTGGAGGGAAATGTTCTTCCTGGTCTTTTAACTCCATATAAAGCGTTGGACACGTGTGTAGTTCACACGTTTGATAGTTCCTCACCTTTCTGCTTGTCTCTCCGGCCTTCAGGGAAAATTCATCCTAAAACAGAAGCGTTCTCTCTTTATTCTCAAACAAAACTCTGTCTCTTTTCATTTCTCCAGTCGTCAGGTGCTTTCTCGGTGAAATCTCTGAGATCTGGCCTCTGAAGCTGTGTCACGGGCTCCATATGCTGCTGGCAGAAATAAAGGATGCTTTTCTGAGCTCGGGATGAGGAATGACGTGTTCAGGCTTTCAGAGCGAGAGAATTAGCATCAGTGTATTATACTACATTAAGACTCGGAAGAGCTTTTCTATTTCCTTTTGTGTTTGGGTTTTAATGCCTGTCAGTTGCGTGTTTGTGCTGTAGCTGAGCGCAGCGAATGTGACCCCTGACAGCAAGAACAAATTACTGGATTTTACAGTTTTCTGAAGAAAATGAGAGTGCTGCCTGATTGTGTGAAACTTACTGCTGTTACTGCTGTGCTGGGTGGTTGCTAGGGATAGTTTTAGGTGCTTTTTTGTATATTTTAATGTTGTTGCTAGGGTGTTTAGGGTGTTTTTTAAGCATATTGCCATGCAGTTGCAGGGTAATTTTTTTGATAGGGTGTTCTGACTATTTTATTGCATCACTATGCAGCAGTGTTGGGGAAAGTTACTTTTAAAAGTAATGCATTACAATATTGCGTTACTCCCTAAAAAGTAACTAATTATGTTACTTAGTTACTTTTTATGGAAAGTAATGTATTGCGTTACTTTTGCATTACTTTTCAAATCTGGGCTTGTTTGTTTTTAATATAAAAAAAGTTAATTTTTTGGCAAATGTAAAAGCCCTTTCACACCAAAAGTGAAATGAATAGAGGTCTGCGCGGGACTGTTTTTTAATCCCGCTCCCGCCAGGTTATATTCCGCACCCACCCGCTCACGCGATATATTCACTCTTTGTTCACCCGCTGTCCATTCAGAATAATTTTCTTCCCGACCCGACCGTTCCCGCTAAATTTAGATCTCGTTTCCAGAATCTCACATTTAAATTTCCGCTACGAAGAGAGAGATGGGCTAACAAATAAAAGTGTAGTCTGCGCAAAACTGTATTTGTAATTTTATTTGTTTATTTATTTATTTTATTTTATTTGTTTATTTTACTTGTCTTGTTTTTCTGTCAACAGCAGGAAAAAAGTGTTACAGAGAAAATAAAAATGTACGTTGTACAAAAATTTGTTATTTTTATTTGTCTTGTCAAAATACAAAATTCATTTAACATTTTGCAGTTAACACAGAAGGAAAACTGTCGCAGAGAAAAATAAATAAATACGACATCTGTCATTTAAAATTATAGGCTATAAGCAAAATGGGAACAAAACCAAGTTGAAAGTCCTTCAAGGACAGCGCATCCACACTTTGCTCCATCCTTTTTCTGGTCTGTCACTGATCGACAACCTGCCTGTTCTGTCTGAGGGCCGTATATTTACCACCGGTAGGCTACAGCCTGCTCTGAGAACCGTTATGCTGCGCACAGACCCCGCAAATAAAATGCATGACGCAAAAAGCAGCGGTCCATGCGTGCAGCGCGTGCAACAGTCCTGAGTGCAGGCTGTACTGGTGGTCAATAAGAATAAAGTGCAGAATCTATACTGTTTTGAAAGGAAGTTGGGAACGGGATATTGTTAGACTGCCCGCTCCCGTTCAAATTACACCAGAGTTACAGACCGCTACCGCGTTTTATTCGGAAATTTAATCCTGCAATGAATGCAGCAATATAATGTAAAAGTAATTGAACACACTTCAGCAATAAAAAAGGAGCACACATGTTTATCTTGAGTAATTTTTGCATATTAGTTTGGTTGAACTGGATCATTGAAGTCAACAGCAAAGACATTGTTTAATAAAATGTGATTAAATACAAAAAGGATATTTGTGTTATTTAACATTTAATTATTGCAGGTTTGCGTCATTCTGAGTTGCATTTCACAGTTTGTATTCATTTTGAGGATACTGAATCTGTTTTTGTTTTTTTTTGCGAGTGCGATAAATTAATGGATGTTCGCATTTATTATAGAACTACAGTAACATCTTACTCCCGATTTCTCTTAACATGGGGACAGCAGAGCTGTCAATCAATAAATGGGAAAAAAGTAACTGGTGTTACTTATTTGAAAAAGTAACTCAAATATTTTCTTGTAAATTAAAAAAGTAATGCGTTCCTTTAGTAGTTACCTGAAAAAAGTAATCTGATTATGTAACTCGCGTTAGGCTATGTTCACACTTGGCGTCTTTTTTGAAGCTGCCAGCGTCTGTTTTACATTAGAATCCTATGGAGTAAACTGTGTTTTCAAAAAAGTCCTGAGCGCTTTTTAAAATGCCACCGCCGGCGTCTTTTTCTGCAGCTCAGAGCGTCTTTTCAAGTTGAAAAAAGTTTAACTTTTCTGAAAAAAAAACGCGCTTCGTCAAGCGCCTTTTTGACAGCTGACCAATGACAAGCGAGTGGCGAGTCGTTTCCATAACAACAAAAACAACAAGAAAAAAGAAGATAGCCGGTAGACAGATCGTACTAGTTTCGGAGCACAAGGAACAGTATGAAACCGTGCATCATCCAACCGGAGCTCCTGGACTAAATTGTTGGAAGCACCATACAGTTGTCTTCCCGTATAATGTCGCGCTCCCACAAACGTCGTTGTGAACCAACGTTTCTGCAGCACACAGCGCTAGGCTACCATTGCAGCTGTTGTTATAGCAACAAAAGACGCCCTCGGCTGCTATTTGTAACCAAAACACTGCCAGCTTTTTATTTTACTAAAAAAAACGCTCTTGTCAACTTTTTCTAGTCAGAAAAGACGCCAAATGTGAACACGCCCTTACTTGTAATGCGTTACCCCCAACACTGCTGTGCAGTTGCACAGTGTTTTGTGGGCGATTTCTATGAGTCCAACCAATAATCTGGTCTGTAGATATGGCTCAGCTTCTTTCTTCAGTGTGCATCGGTGGGATTTTTTTCTGGTGAAAAATTGTGCACATATCCACAAAAAGACACATGATTGAGGAATAATTAGTTATGCTTCAGGATTTAATATTCAGAGTTGGTGATCTTAATAAACCACTATATTCGAGTGTGAGTTGTACTAATGATGCTTAACTTGATGAAGCCTTATTAACCTATTGGCTCAACCTACAAAGATGCATTTTAATGATTTGAAGGGCTTTTGGAGGTAAGGCATTATTATTGTTCTATTTTTCATAGGAAGCAACACTAATGCTGTAGCAGAGCACTAGAACACACACACACACACACACACACACACTCACTCACTGACAGACACACAAGCATGCGTTTAAGTGCCTTGTCCGTGTTTTCAGATCTGTCTGGCGGTGCACGGCAAGGAGACTTGAGGAATCCCTGGGGTCGTTACACTGAAAGTTCAGGGCAGCCTATATGAGGAACACACGCAGTATTTCAATTCAGCGCTTTTCACAGTTCACAGGAGATCATTTAAAGCAAGAAGGCGCTCGTTCTGACAGTTTGCTAACATTTATTTCATATGTTAATGGCCGTTTCATTCAGTCATTCATTGCGCCAGGAAAAAGAGTGTGACACCCCAATGCCATCGGAGCGTCTCTCTTCTCTTTACACACACACAAACGGCCTTTCTCTTGTTTTTTCATGAGATTTCCTTTAAAGACAGAACAATGACAGTCACTCCAGGTTCATGCTGCCAAAACAATCTATGAATATATTCTAAACAGAGGTATTTTTATGCAAAAATGAAGCGAAGAGTTGGAGTCGAGCAGGTAAACTAGCTAAATTAACAACAAAATAATAATACTAATGATTTTGATTACATTTATGCATTTAGCAGACACTTTTATCCAAAATGACTGATATTAATAATAATAATAATTAGAATATTATTAAATAAAAAAACATTATTAAAATTTAGTATATTGAATTGATTTTGATATTTATATTAATATTTACATTTGTATTTATTATATTAAAATGTATTATAATCATACTTTTAAATTGTTATTATTGTTGTCATTATTATTACTATTATTATTTATTTGTATTATTATTTATATATATATATATATAAAATAATAATAATATATTATTATTATATGATATTTTCAGGGTTAAAATGTGACCTGGATGGTTTTTCCACTCCACATCGTAAAGACCTGGCACCCTTGCACCGTTTCTGCTGTGTTTATGGAATAGCAACCGTAAAATTAAACAAGACAGAAATGCATTATGGGAGCTGACGGAGGTGCCCCGGGCCAAGCAGGAAGAGACTGAGCCGCTACTTTTGCTGACGATTTATGAAGTAAATTTTCTTTAAAGCCGGTTAGTCCAACTTACAGCTCCGTGCCCCGAAAACTTCCCTAAAAACTACAGAAGAGCTGTTTCCTAAACATAACCGCTCTGCTGTGCTCTCATAAACATGATTCCTTCGGTGGGGGTTGGAAAGTTGATTATTAGTATCCGCAGGTGCTTGGCCTGGTGAACGACACATCTGTTGGATTATTTCTGCTGTTTTATGTGGAAGGGAGGCTTAGAGAGCAGAATATAACAAATAATTGAGCTGAGACTATTTGTGACTGGCCATTTAAGCATGGATTAAGATATATAGAAAATAAAGGAAAAGGTTGTCATTTCAAACCTGTTTGAATTACTTCTGTTGAACACAAAAGAAGCTGTTCTGAAGAATGTGGGTAAACAAACAGTTGCTGGTAGCCATTGACTTCTATAGTACAGGAAAAAAAATACTATGGAAATCAATGGCTACCAGCAACTGTTTGACCCACATTCTTCAGAACGTTGTATTGTGTGTTCAACAGAAGAAAGAAACTCGAATTGAGAGTAAATAAGAATTTATTTTTGGGTGAACTATCCCTTTAATTATTCAATTGAGTGTCATTAAAAATATTTGACCGCACAATTCCACAATTGACCAATTAAAAGTAAATAGTCATGCAAAAACACAACAACAACAACAAAAAAGCCCACTTTTTGTGCAAAAACGAATTACTGACACCAGGGCTGGACGATATGGCCAAAATTTATATCACGTATATTTATATTTCTTAATTTCGGTCGATACAATATAATTCTGATATCGATCTGAACAATATTTTAAAAAACCTCCGAAAGACTGCCAAGAACGCCCACATGAGATGTCTGTACCTACACACTTCTGAAAAATGAATTTACCAAGTCTATCAAACCTCCTCTTATAAAACTATATAATATTTTAGAAATAAAAATGGAAAAAAAATAAATTAATGTTCACCTTTTATTTGTATTTAGCCGTCATACAAACAAGAAATGTGAAATCACTGTCAAATAAACATAATTCTCAGACTCCCCTTATTAATATTAGTATCTTTCCTAAGATATCCTATCCTAGCTGTCCTAACCATAGCTTTAAACTATAACATAGGCTGATTATTCTTATAGATTGAAACAAAAGTGCATCAGCCAGGAAAAAGAATATGAAAAGTGCTCAGAGTTGCTACAGAAAACATAAACAAAAAAAAAGTGAGCAAAAACATGTTGCTGGAGGGACTTATTGAAAATGCAAATTCAATCTTTGCCAGCAGGAGGCGCTTCTGGAGAGGCAGAAACAGCGGTTTCCCCGGTAACGGCTGAACACAAAGTAGCACTGCACTCATGAACGCTACATTATCAGATAAAACGAAAACGCCATCGAAACTTTTCTTAAGACTGTCAGTTCCCTTCAAAGATACATTCACTGGCGCTGCGTTTTGATTTTGAAATGAGCAGTGCTCATGTTTATTCAAGAAGTCAACCACCACAAATAAATGAATGTATGGGAAACACTGGTAATGTATATCGGAAATTTGTTTAAAAATCATATCAGCGTTTAAAAATATATATGTATATTGCAATATATATTGATATTGAATTATTGTCCAGCCCCAGTTGACACTTGTATTTTTCAGCTGAAATATAGTTTTCAACATTTGAAGTGGATCAAAAAGTTCATCGTGAAAGGTTTTGATCCACTTCAGATGTTGACTAGTGTATATAAAAGTCATTAAACAAGGCTGCATAAGATATTAAGATTTGTTATCATTTTGTCTTTTATATGGGTAATTTTTAATGTGTTGCTGAGGTGTTCTAAGTATGTTTATTTTTTTTTATTTTCATAAACGAGTAGCAGAACTAAGCTGTTCTGGATGGTTTTGTGTCTGACAGAGCTTCGTCTTGGGGTTGTTAGGGTGTTTTGAGCTGGACAATCCAAGAAACAATGAAGAAACATCTTGAGGCAGTTTCGTACTCCGATACGGTGATCATCTTTGTCAGACCATGAGAAATGTTTTCTCTTACTACATTGTGTGTCTCTTATTCACACACACACACACACACACACACACACACACACACACACACACACAGTGCAGCTCTAATGTATGCCCATATTTATCGTCCTCCCATAAAGTTCCTCTCTCTCCTTTCATTAAGTTCTACAGCTTCACATCAAAGTTTTGCAAACGCTCAGTAAGTCGCGTCTGACTGCGCTCAACGTTTTACTGGGAATTCAATCAAACCTAACGTTTCTCGTTTATGTGATTTACGAGTGGACTCAAATTAGTCGTGAACGATCCAGGTTCCTCCACATCTTTCTGATGTGTATTTTTGGATGGTTTCTCTTCTTCTGTAAAAGCAAGCATCAGTTTGAGTGTATCTGCGTGTGGGTTTGTTTTCATGTGTGTCAAGCGCACATCTATGATTCCTCAAACAGCGTCTCTGCGCTCATGGGCCGTTTGTAGTCCTAAGGTTCTCCAGCGACCCGTCCTAGAAGCATCAAGATGTTCTGATCCTCCTATAGACTGTAGTCATGATGACAAATTTAATTTAATGTGAAAAAGTCCATATTGTGGGATATATTGTGTTTTGTAACCAGTTTTCCCATTTTTTTCCCCCCTAGAATATACAGAAAAGAAGGTTTGGAATTACATTGAACGGGCTTGTATCAAATTAAATATGCCGTCAACTCCAACTGAGGTGTTTTTCCTCGTTTCTCTGACCTTTGAACCCTCCCGAGCTATTTAAAACGGTGTACCTGCTTTTGTTTTCTCCTCCTACACAGGTACGAGAAGATTGAGGTCAGAAATGAACACGGCTAATGTCATAAGGTTGTGAGGGACTTCGATCGTTTCCTGATTGGTGGGATTTGGCGGGTCTCTGATGCGTGATTGGTGCAGAAGCATTGTTCGTGGAGGGGTTTTTACCGAGCACGTTCAGCTCAATAAACCTCTACTCCTTTAAAGCTGATTAAATGAGTTTGTCCTGATTGTTTATCGAGAACTATCGGTCCAGCTGCTGGAATTCCCTTGGGTGTGTTGAGCTCACAGCGATGTGCTCCAGAGGAGGGAGGCAAATTGAGTCAGGAAAACTCAGATGACTCGAGGTAATTGTGTTCCATAAAGTGTGCTGAACAGTTTGATGGTTTTAGATGCTCTCTAGTCTTAGATGAGCCTCCTACAGATCCTAACTCTTATACTATAGCAGCCAAAATCTTGAATTGGCTGCTTGTGTGTAACCGTCAGTCAATGATAATCTCCAACTTTTATTTATTTTATGTATTTATTATTATTATTATTATTATTATTATGTATTTACTATTAAATTATGATTTATTTTATTCAGAGCTTCTTTTTTTTCATTTTACATTTTCATCTTTTTATTTTTTATTTTGTATTTATTTAATCTTATTTTAATTTAATGTTTTATCAATTTTATTTTATTTTTTATTTTTTTTAACAGCTTGGTATTTATTTCATTTTTATTTCATAATCTTGATTTAATTTTGTATTTTGTTATTTAATTTTATTTTGTTTTTAAACATTTCCACAAAAAGCTTTTTTTAATAATTTATTTCATTTTTATTTAATAATGTTTTTAGTTTATTTTATTTTATTTTCTGTTTGTTATTTATGTATTTATGTATTTTGCATTTGATAATTTTAACAATTTATCAATTTTATTATTATTATTATTTATTTTTATTTTAACAGCTTGGTTTTATTTCTTTTTATTTTAGAATCTTTTCATGAATTTTAATTAATTTTTTATTTCTTTTAAATATTGTTTTTATTCATGTTATTTCATTTTATTTTAGAATCTCTTTTATTTTATTTGTGACCCTGGACCACAAAGCCAGTTATAAGTAACACAGGTATATTTGTAGCAATAGCCAGCAATACATTGCATGGGTCAAAATTATAGATTTTTCTTTTATGCCAAAAATCATTAGGATATCAAGTAAAGATCATGTTCCATGAAGATATTTTATCAATTTCCTTCCATAAATATATTAAAACCTAATTTTTGATTAGTGACATGCGTTGCTAAGGTCTTTATTTGGACAACTTTAGACAATATTTTATAAAAATATAAATATTTGGACAATATTTAGATTTTTCTGCACCCTCAGATTCCAGATTTTCAAATAGTTGTATCTCGACCAAATAGTGTCCGATCCTAACAAACCATACATCAACGGAAAGCATATTTATTCAGCTTCCAGATTATGTGTGAGAAGAGCTGATAAAATGTAAAAACTGTTACTTGAATGCAGTGTAAGTCGCTTTGGATAAAAGCGTCTGCTAAATGCATAAATGTAAAATGTGTAAATCTCAATTTCAAACAATTGACAAAATTGGTTTTGTGGTTCAGGGTAATTTTTTAAATATTTTTTTTATATATTCTTAATTTTTTTTTTTTGGTATTTGGTCACAAGAATAAATTCAGACTCACCAATCCTGATTCTCAGTCTCACCAGTCAGATTCTCCACCAGCTCAATCATCAATCATTTGTAAGTGGAATGACTGATCCTGAAACAGGAATACATTAACTTCCGGCTGAAGCAGACACATTTGACCTTTATCATTTGTGGTCTCGTCTCACCCCACGTCTATCAGAGGCGAACACGAGCTCATGCCCGCTGCTCCAGCAGACGCTGAGAGCTCCGATCTCACCTCAGACTGCTCATCTCTGCAGCGATCTGAGTGACCTGTGTGCAGTCGTCTGGAGATGATCGCTGACCTTTTGTAAGATCTGTCCTGTCAGCGGCCTCCATCATGGAGTTTAATGATGACTGGATGATCTCTCCACCTCGTGTTCTCCATCGCCCTTGACTTCCTGCTGTGTCTCCACTTTAATGAGTTCACCTTCAGACCTGCAAGTATTATGCATCTTGTCGGTCTGGTTCTGGCCCGTCCTTTTTCATTTGCTGTGATGCTAAAAGCTGTGCTGTTTTATATTTATATAACTTTATTTTAGTTAAAGTGTGTGTGTGTGTGTGTGTGTGTGCGCGCGTTTTTGTGAAAAGTCAGGACATAGATTTGTATAATAACAAAGGTATGACACAGGTATTACAAGGTGAAGGTGACATCTCAGGACATTGACCCATGTCCCCACTTTTCAAAACGCTTATAAATCACTCAGAATTAAGTTTTTTTTTTTTCAAAAAAGTTGAAATGCACAGTCTCCTGTAAGGGGTAGGTTTAGGTGTAGGGTAGGTGTAGGTCAATAGCACATACAGTAAGTACACTATAAAAACCATTGCGCCTATGGAATGTCCCCACTTTTCACAAAAACGAACGTGTGTGTGTGTGTGATACACACACACACACACACACATTAGAGGTGGACCACACTGGCCGATACGATTAATCAACCGATAGTTTTCAAAATGGATACTGAAAGAAAGCTAGTGCTTTACTATTTAAAAAAAAAACAAAAAAAACAGTAACAGTACTGAACCATACTTTGTAAATGAATAAAAATATTAATATTATTTACTATATTGATCAGTAAAGTTATTTCATAGTTTGTTAATGTTAAAAGAAGAAACTTTAAAAATGTAGCCTATTAGTACCTAATAGTGAATGTTGAAATGAACACGCTCTAACAAGGAACAATACTTCTACAGTTTTCATTAATGCTACGAATGGACTCTTATTGTTAAGTGTTACCATTTAATTTCAACAGTCATGCTTAAAGATGGCCGTCTTTAAATATCTACACAAGGCCATAGCATTAAAATTGCATACATATGGATATTGTATGTGTACTCACACACTTTATTTGCTTCTATTTTTTAACACTTGATAATTATCTAATCAAGAAAAAAAAAAGTTAGTCACACACCAGGCAAAAGCGCAGCGCTGCGTCTAGGGGAACTCAGAGGTATCACACACACACACACCAGACGCTTTGCGTTCAAATCAAGTGGCGGTCTAAAACAATTTATTTAATCACCAAACGGACATAAGTTTGCTTCAAGAATGAACAATGTGGCATAAATGAGTTTGAAGTTCGGTGTTTAAAAAAACAGAGCAAGTGGAAAGAGAGAGCGCGATCTATTACAGCTCTATGAAGCATACAGACTTTATTAGAGCCACAGAAAGACAAATGTTTTGCTGAAAAATGCACAATACATAATTTATAGCCTAGGGTGAAGTCATTATGTACATTCACAGCGATTTGGGACAAATATAATGTCATTTAATAGAAACCTATGTGAATGGCGCTCTGTTCCGCGGCAGGCTTTTCTGTCGGCTGTATTTAAATGTGCGTCTGGAGTTTCCCGCTCTGTGCAGCGCGCAGTGTCACGTGTCAAAATAAACACCACAAGCTGTCAGTGATTTCCGCCTCTAGAGGCAGCTCTCGTACTGTATAATGCCAGCGGACCCGTCTCAGCCACTCAGGCAACGGTTGCAAACCGGAAAACTATCGGCATGGACTTTTGCCGATAACCGATAGTTGTGGCAATCAACTATCGGTGCCAATTAATCACCAAAAATCGGTCGACCTCTAATATATATATATATATATATATATATATATATATATATATATATATATATATATATATATATATATATATATATATATATATATATATATATATATATATATATATATATATATATATATATATGTGTGTGTGTATATATATATAAATTTCATTTTAGTTTTTATTTTATTACTTTTTATGGATTTTATGATTTTAAACTTTTTATTAACAATGCATTTATTCTGTTTTTTTTTTTGTTTTTTTTTGTGTTTTATTTATTTATTTTTTTAAATGTTTCTGTCATAATTAAAATGATTTTATTTTTGATATTTTTTTAATATTTAATTTAACACTTTATTTTATAAATTTAATGCTGCTGTACCTTTAAGACTTTCTTTAATGACTTTTATATCGACAATTTTTTGCTTACTGACTTTCAACAAAGTAGCATTATTACTGATATGGTCTGGCTGGACTGGACAGGAGTTTTGCCGTTCAGAGTATGTCTAGCTAGTACATTCAGAAAATTCATTATGAAATGAAATGACCCTTTTGACGTCTAGTCTTTTTGCATTCATTAAGGTGCTGTGCTTTTCAACGAAAGCTTTTCTAGACCCGAGCTCATCCTGAGTGCCTACAGCTACACCGTTTACTTTATCTGGTTTCATCTAATGCATCTGGACCTTTTTAAAACGAACACCACTCTGCCTTCTGCATAACCAGCGTTCGCTGCTTTCCCCATTAACACTGGAAGTGAATTAATGCTGTGGCCGGCTCTGTGACTCCATTAACACCTTCAGTAAACATAGCATATATGTCATTACTCTGCGGTCATTACGCAATCACTAAAATATTAAAGATTAACACAGTCACGTTATGCCGGAGATCGTCAGCTCACGTGTGAAACTTTGCAGCTCACGGTTAATTTGCCTTCAGGAGTTATTTACAGAAGGCCGTGGGTAATAATTTCACATGCATATATTTACATCTTTGAATATTTCTGTCCTATTTTAGAGGAACGGGTTGCAGTAAGGCAGAATTGTTTTGAGGTCTGTGCGTGTCCTTAAACACAGAGCATCGGTGAGAGTTTTAAGCCCGAGCTCTGATGGCGTTCCGTAGTTCTTTTCACTCCCAGATAATAAGCCTGAATGTTAAAAGCAGAGAGAGAGCAATGTGAGGGAAGATGCTTTGAAACTGAACCATGCCAGGCTACTTATCATGTAAAGTAGGCGAACTATAATCACGCTTCTCTTCTGGAAAAAAAACACTGTAGTACACTATATATTTTTAATCAGAGTGCCATTTTTCTGGGTCACAAACAATGATGAGTTATGAATGAATCAGTTCTCTGATTCAAGAGCATTTTGCTTCTTAAATCAATTGACCTATCGGTAAGCCCCGCCCCCCTTAGTTACTGTTGCTCCCTCGGACAAACAAACGGAGTTGCTCACTGTCTTTCAATGACAGCTGCAGTGTGAAAACCTTGTCCCACAACGTTTTTGCACAATTTTGGACACAGAAGGCCACCAAATGGGAATTAAATATTCCATGGAGGGATTTATAAAATATAAAAAAATAAATACGGTGGGTAACCCGAAGCGAGGGTTTACAGATCACAATGCAAGTGAGAGAAGTCTCATATTACGGTCGGTCATCACGATCACGGATGACAACATGCAGGATCAACACTGTTCATGTATCGCAGGGTACGATTAAATTAATGCACATTTAACCAGTTTAACATGGAGAGGCACTGAAATGTAGACTTTCGTTTATTTGTTTTGACCTACACTGTACAAGACACGAGAACAATTTAGGTTTGTACATTAGCACGGACTCACTAACTTTAACGTTAGCTAGTTTTAGCCAGAGATCCCTTGCTAAAGCACAAGATAACATTAACGTCTCGCTTGAGCAGATGAAAACTGTAACTTAATGAGTGTATGACAACCAGAAAATGAACGTTTTTGTCTTCATTTGTACTGGGGTTTGAATACATAGGGACATTTTGCTCTGTTTTGTTTGGATTCAGGAAATGTAGTAAAATAAATTCTATTGCCCATCCTCTCAGGATACCTGGAATCAGTGTTACAAGAACCCCAGGCACATCGTTTTTCCATTTTTGAAGCATAAACCCCATAAAACCGATGCGAGCTTCGGATCTTCCAATGTTTCTCTATGGTGCTGAAACCTAAAGATGTCCGAGTTCCGCTCCCCGTGTAGCTGGTACTCGACTGCCATTGGCTAATCTGCGTTCAAGGGGAGAGGCTTACCGATAGGTCAATTCAGTGAACTGTCACGTTAAGTGAACAATTAAGTGAACTGCTGAGTGCGGTAGATAATCACAGGATACTGATATACAGCCATATCTCACATCTACGAGTGTGATTTTGCGTTTATACAACAGTTCGATGGCACAAGTGTGTAAATACATAAACAAAATAACAAAGGAGTCTCTTTAAAAGCCCACTTCTGTGTGAACTACTTCCTTCCGCCATGGATTCAAATCTAAAGTTGACAGTTTAACAGCTGAGTCCAAGCCTTAGTTACTAATTCCAAAACGTCACTTTAGAACTAGTAACGAAGGAATGTTGAGTTGCTTCATTAAAAGCTTCTTGTATTACTGTAGTAAAAGCGGTGTATTGTGTAGTTTAGAGTATTATGAGAGAGAGAGACTGACTGAACGATCATGATTACCTGCATCTGATACAGCATTCATTCTTCAGATCGTATCTCAATCTCATATTCACCATTAGTTTGAAAGTCCGATAGGCTTGTACTATCCTTTCATCTGTTAAGGGTGATTTCTGATGACAGCGCAGCTTAGTGCATGTTGGCTGCGTACAAGCTGGTTTTGAAAATAAAAATAACTTCCTTGTTAAAAATGTTACATTTTTCAATTTAAAAGTCTTTACTGCTGACTCGTAAAACTACGGAGCCCTTTACAGGACATTGTGGTGGGAAAAATTTGGGGTGAATGGAATAAATTCAGGGTGGGAGGAAAAGATTTTTTTCAAATGTTTTGCGTTCTCTCGAGAAACTTTTACGTTCTCTCGCAAAGATATTTGCGTTCTCTCACAAAACCATTTGAGTTCGGACAAACGCTTCCTGTTTACTTTGCAGCTTGCAGTGGTTACAGCTCGTATGTTCACAATGGAGCGGTTCATAGAGTTTTATTTTGAACTTGCACTCAAAGTAATACAGTCAGTGCTTATGTCGAAGCACGGTTTTGGGACATTCTAAAACGCTTAATGTGGCTTAATGTTTTAAAACAGTGACATTGGAGGACTAAATTCGATAATAATAAATCCTGATAAAAATTATTAGGCTAGCATTAATAACCTTATTAATAATATTACTATTAATAAAGCAGAATATGAGCATAGCGCCCTGCACGTTAAGCCTTTTCTTCCCCATAGAAAACGCTTAAGGTAGGCTATAATGAATGGTTCATGCAGCTCGTATGTTCACAATGGGCGGTTCATAGAGTTTTATTTTGAACTTGGACTCAAATAAATTAATAAGTCAGTGCTTAGTTCAAGGCACAGTTTTGGGACATAATAAAACGCTTAATGTGGCTTAATGTTTTAAAACAGTGACTTGGAGGACCAAATTCGATAAAGCTGATACAATTATTAGGCTAATATTAATAACCTTATTAATAAGATTACTAAGCAGAATAACCCAGAATACGAGCAACGCCTGCACGTAGCCTAAGCTTTTCTCCCCATAAAAGCGCTTAAGGTAGGCTATAATGAAAACGGTGATTTAAAAATACCAAATCCGTTACATTCATATTCTGGGCTATTCTCCTTTATTAATAGTAATATTATTAATAAGGTTATTAATATAAACCTAACAATTTTATTAGTATTTATTATTATCGAATTTGGTCCTAATGTCACTGTTTTAATACATTAAGCCACATTAAAGCGTTTAGAATGTCCCAAAACCGTGCCTTGAACTAACCACTGTCTGACTGTATTTCTTTATACTTGAGTCAAAGTTCAAAATAAAAACTCTATGAACCGCTCCATTGTGAACATACCAGCTGCATGAACCTTTCATTATAGTCTACCTTAAGCGTTTTCTATGGGGAAGAAAAGGCTTAACGTGCAGGCGTTATGCTCATATTCTGCTTTATTAATAGGAATATTATTAAAAGGTTATTAATGTTAGCCTAATCATTTTTATCAGGATTTATTATCGAATTTAGTCCTCCAATGTCACTGTTTTAAAACATTAAGCCACATTAAGCGTTTTAGAATGTCCCAAAACCGTGCTTCGACATAAGCACTGACTGTATTACTTTGAGTGCAAGTTCAAAATAAAACTCTATGAACCGCTCCATTGTGAACATACGAGCTGTAACCACTGCAAGCTGCAAAGTAAACAGGAAGCGTTTGTCCGAACTCAAATGGTTTTGCGAGAGAACGCAAATATCTTTGCGAGAGAACGCAAAAGTTTTGCGAGGAGAATGCAAAACATTTGAAAAAAATTTTTCCTCCCACCCTGAATTTTTCCCACCACAATGTCCTGTAAAGGGCTCTTGTCACCATCTAATGGCAGAACAATGAAACCAAAATCACCATTACGAGCACACACGGTTTAATAATACTAAATACTACTATTATATATATATATATATATATATATATATATATATATATATATATATATATATACATATATATATATATATATATATATATATATATAATATAGTATTTCTTGAATAATAATATTTAATAAACAACAACAGCCATCATAAAAGTTGCTAGGCTCAGTCAAATGTACAAAGGCAGCGCTCTGATATACAGCATTAAAGTTACATAAACATGGTTGCTTAGCTACTACAGAGACATCAGAGCCAGCGGTAAATTCCAGAAGATCTGGCCAAGGTGAGGCGCTCTCTCCGCGGGTTTATGAGCGATAAACGCCCACTGATGCTCTGTAGCTTACATCTCCGAAAACGTTGATGTAAATTTTCAAATAGACATTATCTTTCTTAACAAACAGCATATTTGAAGTACATACAAGTACATTCTCACCAATAATGCTCTTAAAACTGCATTCTGTGACACAAAACAATATTATTTGTAAAATTATAGTGGATTTGGGTATCCGCAATGACACTCGCTGTGAGAAATACGGCAACTTTGGCAAGTGGAGTGATACTTAGTGAAACGGCTGTTGGAGTTCTGTTGGACTCTTAATATCAACTCTCTTATCAGTCAATCAGATTTGAGGACCAGAAAGAACTGTTGTATAAATATATATAACTCATTTATATATTAAATGTGGTATATATTTGTCCATTTGCCATGATGTAGAATGACTTGTGAATATGTGAATCCAATTTTGAAGAAAGCTGAGCTACTGAATGTAGTTTAGTAGCATCAGTGTTTACTTAGTTACTCCAAATACAAAGAAACCAACATATTTGAGACGTTCTCCTCAGTCCCAGAGATGTAAATGAAAGCACACTGTGTGTGTTTGCATTTAAATGCATCAAATGTTGAATCATTTTTACACATGTGCTCCAGATGTTTGTGTTGCCATAGTGACAGCTGTCGCAGTGGCACAATCATTTATATTCAAGCTTTTCCTCCGCCAACAATGGCAGCTCCTCTTTGTTTCAGTGTTGAGGGCTCTCACTTCCTCTCCTCCTCTCCTGTGATTGATTTTGCATTAGTGAAGCACACGTATCGATTTGAGCCGCTCGTTTGTCAGAGCGTTTCTGTCCTCGGACTCATTACGCTCCTGCAGTCTGTCTCTAATGCTTTTCACACCTTTCAGTGCGGTTTTAGCTTTAGGGCTTGAAAATATTTCTATTACTGCCGCGGTTATTGTTTAACATCTCTCGTGTGAAGTTTAGCATCTGATTTCATTACTAAGTCTCAAATTTACTCTTAATTTAAGATCAGAAATTCAAGAGAGCTTGAATGAAGGAAAATCCTGTCACTTACTCACCTTCATTTGTGAAGATGTTTAGCTGAATTTCAGAGCTGCTATTTTCAACACAGTGAGTGCATATAATGACCAGCTGACAATATAGTTCCTGCGCAATATTCCAAGACGTCTGAAGGCATTCATTTAATGTGTTACTTTTTGTTTCTTTTTAACTGTTTGTGAAATTTACTCGCAATTCCTGAGTGAAAATTGTTTCAATACCAAATCTTTGTTCAGTGTATATATACAATGAACAACATTATAAACAGGCAACAGCTCTGGTGGACATTCCTGCAGTCAGCATGCCAATTGCACTGCTCCCTCAAAACTTGCGACATCTGTGGCATTGTGCTGTGTGATAAACTGCACATTTTAGAGTGGCCTTTTATTGTGGCCAGCCTAAGGCACACCTGTGCAATAATCATGCTGTCTAATCAGCATCTTGATATGCCACACCTGTGAGGTGGATGGAGTATCTCGGCAAAGGAGAAGTGCTCACTAACACAGATTTAGACAGATTTGTGAACAATATTTGAGAGAAATAGGCCTTTTGTGTACATAGAAAAAGTCTTAGATCTTTGAGTTCAGCTCATGAAAAATGGGGGCAAAAACAAAAGTGTTGCGTTTATAATTTTGTTCAGTGTATGTGTACTGTGTTTATTTATTATGTGTACAGGTATATATAAATACACACACATTCAGTGTATATATTTTGAAAATATTTACATGTATATACATTTATATAATTATATTTTATATTCTATATAAATATATATATATATATATATACATACATATACATAACATATACATAACATATTTTTCTTAAATATATACGTGTACATATATACAGTATGTAACGACTAGCACTGTGAGGAGCGAGGAGCAAGGAACGTGGAGATGCAGGAGAATTCACTAGAACAATCTTTATTCATCCAACACAGTGTAGACAGGAGTCGCACATGACGTATAACAGCGGACAGGAAACAAGGGGCAGAACACACTATAAATAGACAGAACTAACGAGGGCAAAACAAGACACACCTGGAATCAAATCAAACACGGCTGGGACTGATAGAACTGAATGGGGACAGGAACAGGAAACCAAATAAGGGCACAAAAGATGGGGAGACAGGTCTGACAATATAGAGCTATGCGATAATTCAGTTTACATTTTTGCAATGATATAACCAATCATGCAGCTGAGATTTACTATAGTATATATTGATTTACATGAATATTGTTTTGTGACTTCTGAAAAATTGGAATATAATACTTCTGGCATATGAACTACTTTTATGCTGCTATTTTGTCCATTTAAACTTCACAGCACTGGGTCACTGTTTAAAGTCAATTTGAATAATAAAAATAAGAAATTGGTGCAAAATTACATATATCAAATATAAATAAACATTTCATATATTATCTAAAAATCATAACATTTTGGTCAACTTACAGATTATTCAAAACCTCCTTTTGTGTTGCTCAGAAGAAAGTCAGTCTGAAAGTACTTTTTATGTCAATGTTTTAAATATATTTTTATAGTTTATTAGTCAAATTTTTTTTAAAGATTTTGTCAATTTCAGTTAAGTCAATGAATGTATTTTAGTTAATGAGAAATTCATGCAAAATTATATATTTATATTAAGTATAAATAAAATAAATACATATTTTATATATTATCTAAAAATTTGAAACATTTTGGTCACTTCACAGATTCTTCATTCTACTTTTGTGTTGCCTGGAAGAAAGTAAGTTGAGTAAGCACCGACATTTGCTCAACCATCAAAAAATGACATTTTCATTTTAAATGAACCTTTTATAATTTTTTTTTTTTTAATTATTATTATTAACCTTTATTAAATAATTAAAAATTTTATTTACCTTTTATTAATTTCCTTTATAAATATCACCCTGTTTCACATGTAAATCAGGAGTTGGGTCTTAATTTGACCCTTCCATCAAAAGACAAACGTCTTGGCTGTTGCAGTACCGTCAGGCCAACTCCAACTGCAACCGCCGTCCGTCGCACTGAAAGCTGTTTGTGTGGTGGCTCTGAGCCGCGTCGTGCATCTGAATGGGACCCTGTGTGGTCTCGGGAGTGTCCTGTTAGCGCCTGCCCTGTTTACACTCCCCCCGTGAGCGTGTGTGAGGTCTCGTGTTGCTCTTGGAGCCCTCGGACACGCGGGGGAAGTGCGAGGGAACCGGAGGAGCAAATGTTTGTGGAGGGCAGATGAAATCCACGGATGAATGGAGGAGCTTTTTCTGTCTGTTTGCTCGGCGGTGGAATGTGAGGAGGGGACTGAGATACTGAGGAGGCCTCAATCCTCACCAGCCCTTTGGAAAGAGGCTTTCTGGACATTTTTTTTTTTTGAGGGTGATATCTAATGTGACAACATCTTAGTATTTCTCACGTGTGCATGTGTCAGCTTTGGGAAGCTGGTGACACATGGAGAGAGCTGAGGAGGTGTTCAATGTGTTCACTTTCACTCATAACTACATCTGTAGTTCCATGAAGAAACATCTATGGAATCTTTTCATTACACAAAAGATTCTTTAAAGTGGAAATGGTTTCTTGAGACTTCATGTAGAAGCTAATTTCCATGCATGGCAATTGTGACTCTTTATCTCACAATTAAAAGATTTGTCTTACAATTGCAAGTTTATAGCTCACAATTTTTTTATTTATTTTTTGAATTGTGAGATATAAACTCACAATATGAGCTTTTTATCTCTCGATTTGACTTTTTTCTCAGAATTATGAATTTATATCTTGTAATTGTAAGTTATTAAATGTGAGATGAAACCTTAAAAATTGCAATTGAGATCACAGTTCACAGTTTTGAGTAAAAAAAAAAATATTGTGAGTTTATATCTTTTATAGATTTTTTCTTAGAATTATGAATTTATATCTTGCAATTGCGAGTTAGTAATTGGGAGATGTATATTGGATTTCTAGAAAAAAGTCAGAATCGCAAGTTTGCAACTTGCAATTGTTAGAAATAACCATGAAATCTGGAGAAAAAAGTTAGAATTGTGAGAGATGAACTTGCAATTGCAAGGAAAAAAATTCTAAATTGCAAAATTTACATTTGTTTGTTATATATTTATTCCAGGGTGTATTTTAATCTTAATCAGTACCATCACCCCACAAGGCCCCCTCCCGGAGATTTGCTTAGGGCCCCCCATAACGTAAACACGCCCCTGATCGTAATCCATGTTAATCAGGTCCATTTTATTCTTAAATTGTAACATTTTTAAAATTAGTCTAATTGTCCATTTTTCAGTAAATGGTAAATTTTAGTTTAGTTTATAACAATAACGTTTTACTTGATCAGAAATTAATGCCAATTAATTATTTATACAAAATAAGTGAACAAACATTTGATATATTATCTAAAAAAACTGAAATAACTTTGTAATGTTAATAAAAACAACACTGATTATACGTTGTGACAATGACAAAGATTGAATTATTTAAAAGAATCTTATTTTCTAGATTATTTTTTTTTGTTGTTAAAAAAAATTGTATGGCGTTTTGTTACCCAGTTATTTTTTTCCTCATAATATTTTCATCAGGAGTTTACTTAATTTAAAATCATTTAATTATCATTACAATGGCATTTTTTGTCATTGTTAATAAAAAATAAAAAAATTAAATAAATTAAAAAAGCTCTGCATTATAAAACTTTTCTGTCAGTAATTTTGTGGACTAAATTTACATTGGTTAGAAAGTCAAGGAAGTCCTTAAAAACACCAACTGTTCATTCATAACTCCAAATCAAAGAACAAAACAGAATCACACGTTCCAGTGAGAGAAATATGAGCTGGCCTCAGAGCTGTTGTGTGAAAGTCTGTCGTGTGTGTGTGTGTGTGTGTGTGTGTGTGTGGATGGATTTGTCTGCCTTCAGGCTGTAGACGGCTCCAAGCTGTGTTTAATGATTCCCCTCCGGTGTCTCTCTGTCACATCAGGGATGGATGCAGTGAGATCGGAGGCCAGATCTTTGCAAACATGCATACAGCATGTGAACGGATCACACACAACATTATTTGCTGGAGCTGCACGCTTGCACTCACACACACTTGTGTTTGCTTATTGTGTGGGCTGCAGGCAGATACACTGGCATCTTCACTCCTCCAGTGTGTGTGTGTGTGTGTTTTGTGTCTGTGGTGTGCTGGGATTTTCATGCATTCCTTCTCAAAATACCAGCAGGTTGACGGAGCAGCTGTTTGATGTTCTGTCGCTCAGCTTCACAACTCCGAGCCACAGATTCTGTGTGATTCAGTGAATGAATGCACTAGAGGAACATGGGTACAAAACTAGCCAACTCATTGCTAGAGTGTCATGCGTGTTGCTATGTGGTTGCAAAGGTGATCTGAAAGATGTTTTGCACAATATTGAAATTGAATGGGTTTGAACAAGTGCCAACTTGTTTAGTAGTACTAGTGCTAGTTTAAGTAAATGAAGCAGCGTTAGAGTTTGTGTATGTGTGCATATGAATGAATGCATGTGTGTATTGGTAGAGTTTGTCAGTGTGTGTGTGATTTGTGTGTTTTTATGATGGTTTTATCAGTGCAGACGGAGTATTAGTGTTTGTCTAGTCTGAATATATGTTTGCATATGTGAACTGTATGAGTTTCTCTCTGACAGGCTCGGTAAAGTGTTTACACACAGTGGCTCCGTCTGCCAACAGCACATTGTTCTGTCCTTATTTGCCCAGCTTGAGTCCTGATGCAGTCGCACATCTTCACTGAAGGAGAACCGTTTGAGTGTCGTGTCTTCAGGCCTGTTGAGTCGGCGCTCTGGGATTTTGTGTGTGTGTGTGTGTCTGTGTCTGTGTCTGTGAATCGGGTCGTAGGCTCGGGCTAATTTACAGACCTGTCAGCAGACCTCTCTCTCTCTCTCACACACACACACACACCACTCTAGTGCTTCTAGACCACAACAAGTCTTACATCAGCCAGGACACATAAATAGCCCAGGAGAGCATTAGGATGTCAGAGACGCTCTGGGCTCTCATACATTCAGCTGTTAGAGAGAGTGCAGTCTGTACGGTGAATTATAAAGCTCTTCCACAAACTTCAGGAACATCTTTGAACTTCTGCAGACTCGATAGCGGGAGATTAAAGACAAGAGAGAAATAACAATCTTCTTGGTGGTTGTGTTTGTGTGTAAGGATTCTCAGTGGTGTTTAAGATCTATTTATTTGTGCTTCATCTTTTGATGAAGTTTCAAAGCAATTAACGGCACAAAGAGTTTTATTTTTCCTTTTATATGAAATATTAAACATTTAGTGCACTCTTGTGCTAAATGAGTGTTTGTTGATTAAATCTTTCTCTTCTACATACATTGCTTACCTTTGTGTCATATTCACAACAAAGGAGAAAAAGAACAAGAATTTGGAAGTCTCATTCCAATTTTTTTTTTTTTTACATTTATTGTAATTATTTTAGTTCTCTGTGTGTGTGTGTGTGTGTGTGTGTGTGTGTGTGTGTGTGTGTGTATATTATACAATTTTTATAATTTGCATTTTTTTTTTAAATGTGTGTGTTTAGAAAATGACTTGCATAATATTTTTGAGTGTTTTTTAATTTTTAATTTGATTTAATATTGTGTTAAGATTTGATCGCAGTTTACCATATTTTATTTTTATATATTCAGTCATGAAGCAGTGCTTTCAGTATTAACCTCATCTAATAAGCTTAAATCACTCAACAGTCAAGGGTCATTTAGTATATATTTCCTTTAAAACTGTTCTTTTATTTCTTATTTGAGATGAATTTGGGTCAGGGTTTGAATAAATTCTGTTTAAATTAGCAAGTTAGTATTCGAAGACAAATCCGTTTCTCTACATTGAAATGAGCCTCTTCAATTAATCAGTGTATTAATAAAATGAGTGGAATATGATCGTGATCAAACCCTCCGTTGTGCTGTTCAAACATGCTTAATGGCTGCTCGTCTCCCAAGTTTATTTGCTAATTGCTTTGACAAGACCATTAGTGTTATTTACTTAATTTCTCCAGAGTTAGCAAAGCATCTAATCTCCATCTGTAGCTCCTCAGGGTTGGTTATTTGAATTGTTCTTGCTTAATTTCTTCATTCTGTCAGTGTAGAGATTAAATGAGCTTTACTGTAGGAGTGTAACGCAGCTGATCCGTTCGTTCTCGCAGGATTTCCGCGGTTCCTCAGTCAGCCGGAGGGTGTGTCGGTGCGCATGGGCGGCGCTGAGATGCTGAGCTGCGAGGTCACGGAAGAGCTCGTCCCGTTCACCCGCTGGGAGAGGGACGGTCGGGCCGTGGAGCTGGACAGCAGGGTCATACAGCTGCCCAGCGGAGCTCTGGTCATCAGCAACGCCTCCCAAAGCGACGCCGGTCTCTACCGCTGCACCATAGACGGCCTGGGACCGGCCAAAACCACAGAGGAGGCAGAACTACAGGTGTCTGCAGGTACAGACAGACAGACAGTGTGCTGTGATCTTTTTTTTTTTAAGAAATGTGATGAAATACATTTTTGCACAATAATCAGATTTCTGCATGTAACCACTTTTATCAGAACAAGCATATGGGTAAAAATTTTATTATTATTAAGACTTTTATTAATTGAATTGTGAGTTTACTGATATATTTTTATAGTCACATTTGTGCTATTTTTGTACGATCACATTCGTGTGTGTCTTTGCAGATTTGGGTATTGAAGAAAAACTGGAGACTCTCCAAGGCCCGGTTGCTGTGGCGAAGGTTGTCGGGGAGAGCGTGTTGTTGCCATGCGTCATGAAGGGATCCCCTGTGCCAGTGATTCGCTGGACGCTTAACGACCGGCCGATTGACGAGAGGTAAGCGTATCAGAACTGTGTCTTTGCCCGAACCCATGAGAAAAAACACTAATAAATCATGTTGGCGCAGAGAATCATACATTTTCCTGTCAAATTCTTGGCTGGATGCAAGAAATTTGTACAGGTATGAGATCAGAGTGCTTCGGTGGGACGGCGAACTCTCTCTTCCTCAGATCCACACTGGCAGCAGTCGCCCTTCCTCGGCGTGGTTTGGCATACTAAAGCAAACTCGTAACGGATCAGCGGCCACAGAGCACACAAAAAGAATCCATTCAGTTGCTCTTAATCGCACTATCGACTATTCAACGTCTGTCCAAATTCCTCAGCGTAAAATATCCGTATTATCCGGCGGAGGTAATTACTGACGCCTGTGTAAATGGATATTATAGAGTCGCGCGGCATTCCCACGTGGCCATTGTGTCATTTTGCATGTGCGCGGCATAGTTAGGATGCTCTTATCTGGAGCGTGGCTTCGTCAAAAGTCACGCTCGCCATTTACAGGCCGTAAATTGCCTTACATAGTTTACCTGATAGCCGTTGTCCTCTCTATCGCTCACTTTTCCTGAGGATGGTTGGCTGTTGTCATGTGGTGGACATGAATAATGTAGAAAGGACTGGATTGTCACGGCATGTAAATGGGCTGTCAGGGGTACGGCGCTCTGTCATTCATTATTATGCCCTCTGTGCTGGTATATTTACCCTGATGTGATTTCAGCCACGGGTTTGGTGATGTTTGCATTGTGGACGTGCAAAAGCGATTACATGCTTTTTATTGCCGCTTTGTCTCTTTTCATTTCCTAACCCTCTGCGTTTTATCCCCTTACACACTCGGGTTGTATTACTGCATATACTGATCTACAACCTGCATCCAAATGCACCAAAGCTTTCAAGGTCAACAACAGAACTGACCGATGTCTGCCAGCATGTAGTGGATTAGATTAATAGTGATCTTTGCCACTAAACGGTAATATTACTATTGATCATACTAAGATTACCCACTTACCCTGAGTATTAAACTTGAAAATGACATAAATGACACTTCAAATTAATAAAATATTTTTTAAATTATTTTAATTAGCTTTTTTTTTTTTTTTTTTTTTTTTAGATACTTTGTGTTTTTGTTTTCTTAATTCTTTTTACTTTTAATTTATTATTGTTTCAGTTTAGGTCATTTTAGTACTTCAACTTTTAGAATATTATTATTTTTTTAAGTTTGCACTCCATTCTTTTGTGCACAATAATTAATTATTTAATTTATTTATTTGTTTGTTTGTTTATTATTTATTTATTTATATTTTATTATGTGTATATATTATATGGTTTAAAATATAGTAGAACTTTTAAAGTGCCCCTTTTATGGATTTTTGAAAATGAGCTTTCATGCCGTGTGTAACACAGTTCTAAGTGAATGAAAACATCCTGCAAAGTTTTAAATCTGAAAGTGCGCCATGTATAAAGTTATTGTCTCTCAAAACAAAGAGTCGACTCTGAATCATTGAAACGAGTCGTTTTTAAAAGGAATCCCAAGCTGTTTCATGTTGACTTCAACATGAAACATTAGCATATTGACGCCCACTTGTTAGTCTGAATGAAAATGCAAATGCATTCTTTGCCACTAGGTGCCGCTTTTGGAGCATTAAAAATAGCGGTTTCCGCGGTAACGAATGAATGAAAATGAATTGTTGAGCGAATCGTTTGGGAGTCGTTGAGCAAATAAGGTGAAAATAAATGTATATTATAAGACAATGAAAGTGTTTTCTGACCTTGCATGCATGTCAACCTGTTGTTGGGGACTCCCAAAACCAAAATATCAACCTTTCATTACCCATGATAGGGGCACTTTAATATTTATTAGTACATTAGAAATGTATTATGTATATATGCACCCCTTTCTTTTGTGCATAAACTTCCAGTATTTATATTTTATTTCAATTATTGAAAATAACAGTAGCAACACTGATGCCCTTAGCATTGTGTCGAGTAGTTTGGTGCAATGGTTATGAAAGTCATTCCCATTTTTTTCAGTAAAGTTAAAAAACTAATCTTCATATTCTTTTTTCCTGATGAAGACTGACCTTAACATCTGTGAGTGGGATTGGAGGATTGTGTAGGTGTTGTAGACTTGCTAATGGATGGCAAACGCTCAGCCTCTTTTCTGACAGTTGCTGCCCTAATAAGATTGGGGATAAAGCTCCATCCCTGCTGCGGCCCATGCAAAATTAATGATGTTTTTCTTTCTTTTATACATTTTATTTTGGAATACAATTTGGGAATTGTAGACAGAAAGTGCTTTGAGAAATGAAATCCAGAAAGAGAGAATGAACGTATATGTATGGGAGCAGAGCAAAACTGTCCTGTGTGTGTGTGTGTGTGTGTGTGTTTCTTTTGTGAATGGTAAAAATATATGTAAATATATGTATGTGTATATTTATGTAAGTATATAAAAATATTATTTACATATATTTTTGTTTTTAATTACAATTCTAATATATTACCTAAATATTAACATTGTAATTACATTAATATAGTTATGTATTAGTTAAAATATAACAGAATATTTAACATTTATAAGAAATATATTAGAAATGTATGTATTCACCCCGTTCTTTGTGCATATATAAAAAATATATACTTTATATATTTTATAATATTTAATGTAATGATATAGACATATAAGACAAGAACACATTTTGGTTTTAGGACCAATTTGATGATAGGTTTTGATCCACTTCAAATGTTGACTACTCTCTGTGTGTGTGTGTGTGTGTGTGTATATGTGTACACACACACACACATATATACACATATATATTATTATTGTTATTATATGTAATTGTATATATGTAATTATGAAGTGTGTGTGTGTATAATTTATAATTTTTTATCTGTTACCAAAAAAATATATAATAATAAAAATGAAAATCCTGGATGAAATGAGATTAAAAGATTTTTGCAGCTTCATTTGGGGTTCATATCGTGATCATGCCAATGGAACATTAAAATTCTGTCTATGTAGGCAGCTGATTAGTGTTTGGACCAGAGCCATTGTCTTCATAGAATTTCATTCAGATTGGTTGAGATTCAGCCCCGTCGTGCTGCCGTCTGTTGTAATGCATCCTCGCCGCTTCGATCCCACCCACCATAATTTGAAACGACGCATTCCATAAAGATTGAATTGATCGTATCAAAGAGCTGAGCAGACTAATCATGACCTGTTTAAGCCGCTAACTACCCCCTTCAGCTCGCATACGCCGCGTCCCGACCTCGTCTCTGTCGGCTTCCTCCGATGAGGCTTGTTGTCAGTTCACGCTGTCGATTGAAAGCGGCTAAATGTCTAATTGCGGTTCTTTGCCGGTTGTCTGTGCAGGACTGATGATTGCTGACAGACTCCATTTACAGCGTAATTGCTTCTCTCATGGTCTTCGGGCGATGTAATGTATTCCTGATGCTGGATACATTCTAATAATGTCATATTACCCACAATGCCCAGTCCCTCAGAGGAGTAGAAAGAGTCCATCATGGCTCACACAACATCTGTAGTCTGTGAATGTGTGCGTGTGTGTGTGTGTGATCCAAATCTTCCCTTCAGAGTTTCATTTTTCCCTGTAGAGTTTGTCTTTACTCTGGTAAAAGCCCCACTGTGAGTGAAGACGGACTAGATTACTCCTCTTCTCTCACGGGAGATTGAGTTTAGATTGTGATTGAAATGATTTTAAAGGATACTTCACCTAAAAATGGATTTTTCTGTTATTTTTCAGATGTTTGAAACACTAATATTGGATTTATAAAGAATCTTAAAATTGCAGTTCAAATGATATGATAGCTTTGTGTGACAGATCAAAATTTAGGTTGTGATTCATTATAACATTTCTAAATGTTTTTAAGTCCATATTGGATATGTATGACAGATATTGCATATTTAATTGTGCATGCTCATTTATTTTTTTTTTTTTTCATTTCATTTGCCTTTCCCATCATCTAAAGCGCACTTAAATGTAGTCTTTAAAATAAAATACAAATTTAATAACATTGTTAAATGTAATGTTTACCAAATCTCAAATATATATGCGAGTAAAAATATGTAAGTGAAAAATGAAATAAATGCTGCTATTTGTTTTTTTGTTTTTTTTTAACAAGAAACCAATCAGATTAATATCAAAGATTTTTTTAACGCTGTTCTGTTCCAATCAACAGTTTATAGTGACATCTAGATGGATAATAATTAGGGCTGTCAGTCGATTAAAATGTTTCAATTAATTAATCTAATTAATCGCAAAATAAATTTGACTCTGAAAATACCCACAAAAGATTTTTTAAAGATATTTTTGTTAAATTAGAAAGTATAAAGTAGACATTACAAATTGTAGCTTTAGAAATCTTTTTTGATTCCACAAAAAAGATTCCACAAACATTTAGGCTACAACGGCCTAACATAAAATATGGAACATGAAAGAAGATAATTTGAGAAACATCTCAGTATTGTTTGTTCATACAATGAAAGTCATTGGTAACCAAAACAGCTTTGTTACCAACAGTCTTCAAAATACCTTCTTTTATGTTCCACAAAAGAAAGGTTTGAAACGACATGAGGGTGAGTAAATGATGACAGAATTGTAATTTTTGGGGTGACTATCCCTTTAATGTTTTTATTATTATTATTATTATTATTATTATTATTAAATAATTAATTAATTAAATTATACTCTAAATAAGAAACAAAATTTGCCAGCAGGTGACTGTAAATATCTTCAATCGATTCGATTCAAACGGCTGATTCATTCAAGAATGAAGTAAACGACTCTCTTTATGAATGAGTTTTTGAATCATTGGTTCACACGATTCATTCAAAACGTGGATTCATTCAGAAACTAATCACTGCTGTGTTGCTCGGAGACACACAACAATTCTGCTATGGCTTTAAAGGTAATATGTTCTCTGCAAAATTGAGCAAAAACATAATATTGTTTAAATTATAACACTATCAACTTCTTATGTGCTGAACTGTTGTATAAAATCACATTTAAACTCGTGATATTCGGACATAAGCAGCACTTGTGTGATATTACTCTCGCTGCTCCTGTGACATCGCTTACCGTATGATATAAATATGAGACAAAAACACATACAGAAGCATTTTTGCACCGATATCTTGAATTTTAGGGCATAACTGCATTTATGGAGTTGTTGCCCTGTATCATATTTGTCAAGTCAACTATATGAAATGTAAGATGACGTACAGGTCTGGGGGCGGGGCCTGTGCGTTAACTGCGTTAAAATATTTGTCGCGTTATGTTTTTATAACTAATTAAGTGTTAAACTGACAGCCCTAATAATAATAATATAAAAATAATAATAAAAAATCATAATTTTATTAAACTATAAGAAGTTAACCATTATATATAATATAAAAAAGTCATATATTATAGTTTTATTTGGATTGGAATGGAACTGTGTGAAAATTCTTAAAAATAAATAAATAGCACCATACTGGTTTAGAATGACATGAGGGGAGAGTAAACAATGGCAATTGTGTTATTGTGTGAATTAAGCTTTTAAACCTCTGGTGCTGTTCGGTCATTTTAGACCGGGAAAAAATTTTTTCAAATTTTTAAAAAAACGCTACTTTATCGGAATGGTGCGAAACTTGGTGACTTTTATGGCAGTCGCTAGATTGTGGACTTAATTCAAAAAAGCTAAATGGCTGTAAAAAAAAAAAAGTCACACTTGTGATGTTCGCGGTCAAAAATGACCGCCATTGGAAATGAATGGGAAATACGCAAAAATACGAAGATTCAGAGAATTTTTTGTGTGTACGATCTACAAATCATTCACGATGCAGACAAAGAGTGCACAGCAATAAAGGGGTAACACTCTAAAATATCAAGAGTGCAAAATAGACACACTACGCCCAGCCCCCCACAGACACACACATATGAATTAGTGTGACTGTAACACAAAGCATGTTTCTGCAAATGCATGAAATAAAATCAATAATTCGGCCAAAAATGCAGTCAAAGCACAGACACCGAGGAAGGGGTTACACACTAAAGCATCAAGATTACAAAACAGACACACACACACACACACACACACACAAACACTCAAACACACACTCACAGACACGCACACACAACACACTATACACACACACAAATGAACTGGTGTGGCTGTAACAATATGGCAAAATTGAGCCAGAAGACTCAAATAAGAGGTTGAAATCAGATTGATTAATCTTTGATGAAGCATTCCTGTTAATTTTTGTTACATTTTTGTTGAATTTTGATGTGTAACAAAATACCTTTCTCTGTGCTCAGGTTTGACTGTAGTAAAATTCATGCAAAAACTAACATTTCAAACTAAAATTTCAAACAAAAAAAATCTAAACCTTTACATTCAGTACATTTGAATGTGTAAATATATATCCAGATCCACAACTTAATAAAAATAAGTCGTTATGCCTAAAAACCACTTGAGTTTATAGGCCTTTTATATAGAGCTATATAGGAATCTAGTGGCTAAGCCATGGAATTGCAGATGTTTTTCTTTTTTTACTCTGACCAGATGGCACTAATCTGACTTCAAAAATGGATTTTAAAGACATTGTCTCTATTTTAACATGAAATGCTGCCATAATTGAAAAGTAATACCAAAATCTTAGAATTTTTTTTTTTATTATTATTTTCAATGGGAAAATATTGATCATAATTATTGCATAAATATTCATTAGTACCATGAAATTCTCTCAAAATACAAAAGAGAAAATATTATGGAACAAAAATATATAACATTGATTTTACTGAAAATAAAAAAAGTTACATTTCGGGTGTTCGGTCAGTTTTGACCGTGAACAACACAAGTGTGACCCCCAAATGAACAATACCAGAGGGTTAAGGTAGAAAAATGCCAAGAATGAAGACCGAAATCTTAAAACATACACATCTTGTGTGCTTAGAGGCCTTACATTTCAGCATGGAGAACCAGCGTTGAATAAGTCACATTCTTCACCCTCCTCCATTGTTTGCTTCTCTGGCATGTTGTTGTAAGTCTAATCTGTAGATTGTGGAACGGCTTGCAGGAACTGAATAAACAAATCACAGTGTGTTGGTGTGTGAAAACCTCCTTATCAGCTCAGACGCTCATTCATTACTGGCCACGCATAAACACTCATTTAGAGCCAATCCCTTGAGTGATTTCTGGCCAGACGGGTCAGATAAATGCTTTCTAATCTGAGGCCGGTTTCTCCTTGTTTGGAATCATTTAAAGAGTGTGGGATATGAACGGGAAGCTGACAGGGGTCGACCCAGATCATCACGTGGCTGTAATTGTCTTATCTCACGTTTGAATCTCAGGGATTAGAGCCGGAATGCTGTTTAGTGCTTTACAGAAAGCCAGCGGATCACGGAGGAATTCTTGGGATGAATGCGAATGGCTTGCTTCACTGACAAGAACACCTTTTGTCCTCGCTGACGTGGATGAACCAGCCAGAGATGCAGTAAGATGGATGTGTGTGTTGATGACAGATACTCGACCTCTTCTCAACACAAACATCAGCTTGGACTATTTGCAAGGGGAACATTGTAATATAAGTGTATTGTAAATCCAGTCAGGCGTCGCACACAAACGCACCTTCAGCAGTTCCCTCTGAGGCACCAGTGCGCTTCCTCTTTGTGCAATACTCTGATTTATGTTTTTTTTTAATGGTAATATCATGCATTCCACTTAGAAATCTCGCCCTCATGTTTATATTTACAACGCACAACATCCTGGAAATGTTTGCATGTGTTTTAAACATTTATAGTAAATTTATTATGTTTTTAATGGTTGATCAGCGTTGGCAAACAACAGTAAATTTAAACTGGCCTTTGAATGGAGGAATTCTGGGAAATGGAGGATAATAAATCCTAAAGCGGTGCAACTAACATAAGAATCCTTCTGAAGTGTGTTAATGTTCAGCCAGATGTTCTCGAAGATAAAGTTTAAGAGAATAACACTTGATTGTATTTTTTTTTTCCTGTATCCACTAGGTTTTAAAAAGTTAACATTTTAAAGATTTCATTTTAGTTTCAAATAAATCAGATGTTATAAAAGTTGAATTTTGTGCTAATTTAAAGGAACAGTTCACCCAAAAAATTATTGATTTTTTTTGTTTTTGTTTTTTTTGTTAAATGTTACGTTACATAAATATAAATGTTATTCTAATCCTTTTTTTTTTATGGTTTTAGTTTTAATTTTCAGCCTTCAGGTTTGAGGGAATAAACAGTCAAAGTGCAAAAAAGGGCTCAGTGCATTTTAAAATCCTCAATGGAACATAATGTCAAAAACTATTCCTTTAAAAGCAACTTTTTACCCATCATGCTCTGTTACCCTCCTCCAGACTGGTGCTTTAATGCTGTGCTAAAAGACAATTAACGAGGCTCTTTGTACTTTATAGACTCGTCTTCTTTTTAATTTCTTTTTTAATTATCCGGCCTTGGACGCCTCCACCTCCTCAGGTCTCTCAGGGGCTCCCTGTAGCATTCACGGTCGCAGCGTCATCGGACTTCTGTCATCTCATGCGTTTAACGAATCTCTCATTGGGTTCGGGGACCTCGTTTTTCAGAGCGGCGCCTGTTGTCTCATCACAGACAAACAGTGGCTGGGGAAGCTAAATATAGCTGGCGCTGGAGTGACGCTCCTGTGATCAGGTGCTTCGCTTTTCCTGCGAGACTTTGAGAAGGGAACGCAAGCTTTGAAACATTCATGTTCACTGATTCTTATGAAGGTATTAGTTTTTGATAAATGTTCTCAAAATGTTTGAAGAAAACATTGTAAGAATTGATTGTTCTTTTAACATTACATTTTTTAATTCTCAAGAAGTTAGAGTTTAAAAGGACGTTTCTGTAATGGAAAGCCAGCGGTGATTTTTAAAATGACATAATTGTCTAGTAGCAACATTTAGTTAGTTACTCTGAAACGGTTTCTATTAATTTACATATTAAAGTCTAGAAGAAACATTCATAAAATGACATTGACAGACTGTTTTCAACGTTATCCTAAACTTCAAACATTCTAATAATGTTCAAACAATCTAAAAATGTATAAACCTGGATTTTAAACTCAAGTAGAGTGAATTTGTGAAAATTTGTTCATAAAAACGTTCTTTCTGAAATGGTCAAATTCTTGTCAATTTCTAACAATATCAATGGTTATCAGAGCATTTTTAGCATTTCTTCAATTATTAGTTATTAGAAATTCACATATTTTTGTTTGACACCTAACGTTTGAATGGTAATGAAAGCTATTTAAAATTGCTGCATTCGTGTCTCCGTTTCTATAAGAATTCACACCAGTTTACACCAGAATTCGCTCAGCCGGTGTCACTGTCTCTGTGAGCTGCAGTTTGACACTCGGGTGTGTTGGAAGACACCTCTTGACGAGTGAGCGGGTGGATTTTGCTCGGTGAACGTGGGAAGGTATCGTTCCTGGCTGGTTTACTCTCCGTTCTTAGTCAAACTCAGTAATTGGTGATTCTTTTCTTTCCCCTGTAGGGGTGTTATTCTAATAAAGCGACGTGAGGTTTGGAGGTCTGACTGTGTTCTGCGGGACCCTGTCGACTCTTCATCCTTCCTCTTCGCTTTCTCTCCTCTTGTGTGTGACTATTGATTATTTTTTCTTTCCATTCTCAGCTCATCTTAGATTAACTCTCCGACTCTTCCTGCCTCCGAATCATTGGGGAGGAACCAGGAACAGTAGTTTGTTTTTCTCGAGAAACCTCAAGTGAAACACTCCGGGGAAGTTGCTTTCAGTGTAATCAAGCTATAAAGGAAAAGCTGCAGGAAATGAAATACATACTGTATCCTGTTTTCGATTCCATCTCAATCCGGCATTACTGTGCCGTGCTTGAGGTGGCTGGCGTTCCTGAAAACGCTGAAAGAAAATTGTTTTAACACATCCTCATCTCCTCGTATCTCTTTCTCTGTGATTTTATTTTTTCCAGCCTTGAGCGTTTTGCTGTGATTGGCGGGGGAACCCTGCAGATCGTCAACCTGACCGAAGAGGATGCTGGGATATACGTCTGCCAGGCGGACAGCGGCAACATGACCAGCGAGATCCAGGCAGAGCTTACAGTGCACGGTACATTTCACGAAAACCTTTAATTCAGCACAGACTCACGAAGCATAATTATGAGCAACATTGTTCAGGCTTTTGAGACTCACACGTGTCTAGACGGCATTTTCCTCTACGGAGGAACTTCAAAGCATTGTTTTGTTTTTATTTTTTTTTTTTCTGTATTAATTTCATCTCGGCATAGGATTTATTTTTTTGGGGAGTCAGTGGGAATTTACAGCTCCGTCTAATGTGGAGTTTTGCATGGAAACACTTTTAAAAGTCTCTGCTCTCTAGATATGAGTTAATTCATGCACAACTCAAACTCATAGCTATGATTCTGACTAAATGTGGCCACCTGACCAACCATAATTTCCTTTTTTACATGTGCACAGGTAAATGCACTAATAGCCTGACAGTGGTCATTCATTCAAAAAGTGCTGCAGAAAACGCAGAGGAGATTACTGCACAATGGGCCTAACAAAAAGTCTGTAAAACCATTATAACATAATTGTAGCATTAAGTTGAATGTGACAATTTACATATAATGGTTTTTGGTTTTCTCATGTTTGATGAATGAGGCTGAATGTGTGTGCACTACATTGTTTAAATGCCCTTTTTAACATTTTCACTTTGTAGCAAAGTTTTCACAAGGTTTCAAATGCTACATTTCTGATATTTTTTTGAAGTTTTGTCTCATTAAAAATGGCCAGGCTACTGAAAAATGTAGTTACTGTAAGTTAATTTTACGGTTTACAATTTCATCATCCTAGATTTAAGGAATAGTTCACCCGAAAATTAAAATGCAGAAAATGTCCTTACCCTCGGGCCATCCCAGACGTAGGTGAGTTTTTTTTATTAGAACAGATTTGGAGAAATGTAGCATTACAACACTTGCTCACCAATGGCTCCTCTGCAGTTAATGGGTGCCGTCAGAATGAGAGTCCAAACAGCTGATAAAAACATCACAATAACACCACTCCAGTCCATCAGTTAATGTCTTAATTTAAAGTGAAAAACTGTTTGCAAGAAACAAATCCAAGGCTTTTAACTCTAAATCACTGCTTCCAGCTAAAATGAGTCCTCGATTCATAGTATATCTTTATCCAGAAATTAGGAGAACAATGTGTACATCAAGCATCATCTATAAGGATTAATATGATTTTAATGTGAGAGTATAACATGATACAGACTTTTTCACTGGTGGAGGTAATATTATGAATATAGGACTCATAATTTACCCGGAAACTTGATTTAATAATGGATTTATTACAAACAAACAATTAATGTACCGGAGTGGTGTGGATTATTGTGATGTTTTTATCAGCTGTTTAGACCACTGATCTATAATAGAGAACTGGATTGACGTCATGAAAGTGAAGGTGCCACGCCGCCATATTGCTATTCCCCAGTATTCCCATACATTCTATTGAATCAATAGGAAATCTTATGATTTTAATGAGAAAACATCACCTAACAAGCCAGCGTTTTTGAACTCTTATTCTGACGGCACCCATTCACTGCAGAGGATCCATTGGTGAGCGAGTGTAATGCTACATTTCTCCAAATTTTGCCATAAACCTAGCAAATCTAGTTTCAAAATCAGTTGCTTATTAACTTCGTAAACTGTTTTCTGGCAAACTGATTAAAAACTCACGTACACTGACTCATGGAAGTTGCATAATGCCAGTCAGTGAGAGTGGAGCTTGCAGTTTTGGGGATTTTTGTGTGCAGTATGTGGTCATGCCGCCTGAAGCCCAGACTTCCTTTGATCTGACTCTTGAAATTGAGCCATATCATAATTGGATTTTCTAATTAGATTGATATTTTCTTGTGAAACATGGATGCTAGCGGTGATGCAAGAGATTTCAGTGCAGTATAACATCAAGAGTGAAGTAAGATCAAGCTGACAGCGGTGTGTTCATGATCTCTTCACCCTTCTGATCCGAGCTGTTATTTTCACTCCCTCCTGCTGCGTTCGGCCCATCCAGATGCATTCTGATGTTTTTTTCCATTAGCTTTTTTCGCCTCTTTTACAGGTACTGACGCACGTATGGATGGGTTTGTTACTGAGCTCAGGAAGTTGAATCTCCCGTGGGGAGTCAGGAAATCTGATTGGGTAAAAATAACCCAGACGTTAACACAAACACCTAGCGTGGAGGGCGTTTAGGTGTGTAAAGTTGCATGTTTTGAAAAACACGTACGCAGGTGCATGATTGAACGTTTTTATGCTTCCTGTACGTCTGTGCAACTGCATTAAGGAATATTCCAGGTTAGCAATGCGTTAAACTCTAAAGGCAGGAAAATGTGTTGTAGGTGAATAAACTTCCAGTTTTCTGTAGTATTTGACAGCATGTCACAGATCTTAACTTGTATTGAGACGAACTCGCTCGGTTCATATTTTTAGCTCTCTTTCATGCCTGCTTGTGCTATTTTCATTGATGTGATTAATTTATGATGTGCTTTCAATGCCAATTATTTTTTTCCCTCTTCCAAGAGAGAGATTTCTTGCATTTGAGTCATTATCTGCGCTTCTCTTGCAAGACTTTGGCTGACTTTGGATGCATAAATAACATTGTGGTGTTTTTAAGAGGTTCTCTGGGAGATAAGAGCCACGCTAGAGTTATGGTGACCGTTTCTTCATACTGTATCTCTGCTGTGAAATGCCGAGATGAGTTATTAAACACTGGCATTTTAATCTTTTAATATCTGCATGTGAAGTGACTCATAACTCTTGTGCTGCGGATATTTTGGAAGCCGGTGTTCACATGCTGGGATTTTACCCGGATTCCCTCTCAGATTAGCAGGATTGTAAAACGCTGTTAATACTGGCTTGGGTTTTGCTTTAAAAGTTACCCATAAAATGAAAGGTTGTGTTCTGACAATCTGTAATCGTATTACTTTCACATCCACTTGCTTCAGTAGTCTTGTATATATTTAAGTATATCTTTACTTTAGATTTTTTTTTAATACTTTACTGTCTTCCAATTAAATACAGATACATTCTATTATTGCCCAATTTATTTAAAGTGTTTTTATCACCACATATATATTCCTTTATTTTTTAAGTTTAAGTTATATGTACACATACATACATTATATGTTCTGTTATTATTATCATATTTTATATTAATTCAGTTATGAGTATCAGAATGTTTTTTTTTGTTTTGTTTTTTGGGCTCTGATGCTCACCAAGGCTGCATTTACTTGCAGTAATACAGTAAAATTGTGAAATATTATTCTAATTTAAAATAACGGTTTTCTATTTGAATATATGTTAAAATGTAATTTATTTCTGTGATGCAATGCTGAATTTTCAGCATCATTCCTCCAGTCTTCAGTGTCACATGATCCTTCAGAAGTCATTCTAATATGTTGATTTGCTGCTCAAGAGACATTTATTATTATTATCAATGTTGAAAACAGTCATGCTGCTTCATATTTTTGTGGAAACCGATACATTGTTTTTTTTTCAGAATTCTTTAATGAATAGAATGTTCATAAGAACAGCATTTATTTGAAATAGAAATCATAAATAAAATAGAATTTTTAATTGAATTATAAACTTTAATTTATTTATTATAAAATTATTAATTATACATTTGAAATTGTAAAATTATAAATGTATTTTACTGTCATTTTGATTGATTTCATGTGTCTTTTACAAAAATAAGACAATATATACAATAATATATATAAGACAATATATACAGTTATTTATATATATATATATATATATATATATATATATATATATATATATATATATATATATATATATATATATACATACATACATACATACATACATACATATATATATATATATATATATATATATATATATATATATATATATATATATATATATATATATACACATACATACATACATACATACATACAGTGGGTACGGAAAGTATTCAGACCCCTTAAATTTTTCACTCTTTGTTATATTGCAGCCATTTGCTAAAATCATTTAAGTTCATTTTTTTTCCTCATTAATGTACACACAGCACCCCATATTGACAGAAAAACACAGAATTGTTGACATTTTTGCAGATTTATTAAAAAAGAAAAACTGAAATATCACATGGTCCTAAGTATTCAGACCCTTTGCTGTGACACTCATATATTTAACTCAGGTGCTGTCCATTTCTTCTGATCATCCTTGAGATGGTTCTACACCTTCATTTGAGTCCAGCTGTGTTTGATTATACTGATTGGACTTGATTAGGAAAGCCACACACCTGTCTATATAAGACCTTACAGCTCACAGTGCATGTCAGAGCAAATGAGAATCATGAGGTCAAAGGAACTGCCTGAAGAGCTCAGAGACAGAATTGTGGCAAGGCACAGATCTGACCAAGGTTACAAAAAAATTTCTGCTGCACTTAAGGTTCCTAAGAGCACAGTGGCCTCCATAATCCTTAAATGGAAGACGTTTGGGACGACCAGAACCCTTCCTAGAGCTGGCCGTCCGGCCAAACTGAGCTATCGGGGGAGAAGAGCCTTGGTGAGAGAGGTAAAGAAGAACCCAAAGATCACTGTGGCTGAGCTCCAGAGATGCAGTCGGGAGATGGGAGAAAGTTGTAGAAAGTCAACCATCACTGCAGCCCTCCACCAGTCGGAGCTTTATGGCAGAGTGGCCCGACGGAAGCCTCTCCTCAGTGCAAGACACATGAAAGCCCGCATGGAGGATTTCAAGATGGTGAGAAATAAGATTCTCTGGTCTGGTGAGACCAAGATAGAACTTGTTGGCCTTAATTCTAAGCGGTATGTTTGGAGAAAACCAGGCACTGCTCATCACCTGTCCAATACAGTCCCAACAGTGAAGCATGGTGGTGGCAGCATCATGCTGTGGGGGTGTTTTTCAGCTGCAGGGACAGGACGACTGGTTGCAATCGAGGGAAAGATGAATGCGGCCAAGTACAGGGAAAACCTTCTCCAGAGTGCTCAGGACCTCAGACTGGGCCGAAGGTTTACCTTCCAACAAGACAATGACCCTAAGCACACAGCTAAAATAACGAAGGAGTGGCTTCACAACAACTCCGTGACTGTTCTTGAATGGCCCAGCCAGAGCCCTGACTTAAACCCAATTGAGCATCTCTGGAGAGACCTAAAAATGGCTGTCCACCAACGTTTACCATCCAACCTGACAGAACTGGAGAGGATCTGCAAGGAGGAATGGCAGAGGATCCCCAAATCCAGGTGTGAAAAACTTGTTGCATCTTTCCCAAAAAGACTCATGGCTGTATTAGATCAAAAGGGTGCTTCTACTAAATACTGAGCAAAGGGTCTGAATACTTAGGACCATGTGATATTTCAGTTTTTCTTTTTTAATAAATCTGCAAAAATGTCAACAATTCTGTGTTTTTCTGTCAATATGGAGTGCTGTGTGTACATTAATGAGGGGAAAAAAATGAACTTAAATTATTTTATTATACTTTAATATAACAAAGAGTGAAAAATTTAAGGGGGTCTGAATACTTTCCGTACCCACTGTGTGTGTATTAGTGTTGTCAAAAGACCCGGTACTTCGGTACCAAGTCGGTACTAAAAAAGTGAAAACGTCACGGTACCAGGTTTTTTTAAGTACCGGTGGTACCGAGTACCCGGTCAACCCGGTTCTTGACGCGTACGGCCCTATGATTTCCGCGATGCAGAAAACGCGGACGGAATCTCGGAATCCAGTTATAAAAACGGAATTTACAGTTTGGCACAGAATTTGTCAACGTTTGGATGAATTAATCAAAAGTAGGTCACTGCACTTAAATCAAATCGCGACGTGGACTAGTATCTGTAAATATTAAGCCGCAAAAGTCGATTCAAATATGAATCCCGCATGTTCTGCGAGTCTCTGTGTGAGTGAATGAATGGCAGAGACTACACACACTGAAGCGCGCCTGACGCTCGCGGTGATTCATCATCTGCCGTCTCAATGAGGACATAAATACATAAACAATATCTACAGAACTGCTCTGAGAGTCCCCCAAATCATTTTTTTTTTTTTTTTTTTTTAAGAAATCACACAATATTTCTTCCATATTTTAATTTTAATAGTAAATCCCCTTTATTTACCAAAACAATACAATGTGTTTAAATTTAATTAATTAAAAGACAAATTAAATTTGGGTGAAACTTGTTTACTGTTCTTCATACTTTCATTACTTGCGGGAAAACTTGAAACACAATTTAAATAAATTATAAAGAATGGCATTGATTTTTGTACATTTTTATTTTTGTTTGACTTCATTATTAAAAATAGTGTGTTTTTTTTAATTAGCATGTGGTACCGAAATTGGTACCGAGAACCGTGGATTTTGACTGGTATCGGTACCGAATACTGAAATTTTGGTACCGTGACAACACTAGTGTGTTATATATATATATATATATATATATATATATATATATATATATATATATATATATATATATATATATATATATATAAAATTTTCATTCAACATATGTTTAAATATATTATATTTAAATCTCAGAATTGTGCATATTTTAGTGTATACTTCAGTTCTCTGCTTGTGTCAGTCCTGCACACTTCAGTCATCTGCAGTTGCTGAATTAAATATAGGGTGACCATACGGGCCATTTTTACGGGATGCGTCCTTGCCAGGATTTCTATATTGCCTAAAATATCCAGGTTTTGACTGTTTGCACTGTGCAGATCGATCGTTGTATGACATTCACGATAGCTATAGAGAGCAGAGCAGACGGCGCCTCTTTCGAATCGCTCTCGCGGTACTTTGGTGTCATTCAGTGATCGGTGCGCTCAAATAGACAAACACATGAGCGTATTTGCATTGCTTTGATTGTTCTTTGTAGATCTCACCTTCTCACGTGCCACGATTGGTCTATTATATACCACACCTGAATGTTATTGGTCAAAGTACTTTGGATGTTTTAGGCAATATTAAAATCCTGGCCAGGACGTGTCCCGTATAAATATGGAGAATGAAGCCATGTGACAATGTAGCAGCATATTAATGTTATTGGTATACTTTTTCACAAACTACTTGTTTTTAAAAGCATTAGATGGTATACAGTATGTGCTGCGCAGTAAACAAGTATTCCATTGAGAACACAGCCGATGTGAAAGTTCATCCAAACAACAAAACCAAGTCTGAAAACTGCATAATTCACCAAGGCTGGAGAGAATCAACAGTGTGATTTTGCGCTTTAGAGAATTGAGAACACACCACAAACAGTGACTGCCAGAGATCGTTAGCATAGCAGAGTTCAAGGAAACGAATCTTCCTCTGTTTCTCCCCTCCAACTGACAGCAGATGGAGCGCTGTTGATTTTAGAAGGTGAAGCTGGGCATGAAAAATACAGAATCAGTCATCCTTGACACACTTTTGTCAGCCGCTGATAAGAAAACTACCTCTGAATCTGAAACTCTTGTTATATTTAGCGTCTCTGTATTCTTGTTCTTCATCTGTTCTTCCCTGCTGAATGTCCTCCATTTACCTGCACAACTTACAAACATCAGGAGAGGATGCAAACTAACTTGTTCCCTGATGGATGCGGTTGCCATAGGAACTGCAAAAGCAGTTGAGAGGAAACACTTTACCTGCCGCTACCTGTCCCAATGCAGCCACGTCTGTCACACGAATCCCAGCGATGGGATGTTGCACTTTAATTTCGTAATGCACCCTGTGACCTCCTCTCTAGTTCATACCTGCATTTATTCATTTTCTTCTTCTAGTTCCTCCGCGGTTCTTGACGAGACCCTCCAACACTTACGCCCAGGAGTCCATGGACATTATCTTTGAGTGTGACGTCACCGGCTCGCCGCCGCCCACCGTCAAGTGGATGAAGGATGGAGACACGGTCATTCCCAGTGATTATTTCAGGATAGTGGTACGTCAGACCCCCCCCTTGATGATCCACGTTTATCCAGGATTATATACAGTAAAATTTTTAAACCGTTCTTCCCTCTTTTTAAATGTATTTGTTTATTTTATTTACTGTTACTTTTTACCCTTTTTTTTTTTTTGCAGCTGTGTAATCTTGTTACCAACCATTTTTAATTCCGTATTTTATTTTTTTTTTTTTTTAGGTTTTTACACCCTGTTACCAACCATTTTAACTGTATTAATGCAGTTTTAAATCCTGATGTGTTGTAATTCTTTATATTTTCTTTTTTCTTTTATATTTTACATTTTTCAATCCATTTTATTTAGTCCTGTAATTGTCACAGTTTTTACCATTTTAAATTTGGGTCATTGGCTATTTTCTATTTTATTTGTGGTCTATTCTTTGCGGTTTTTCAGTCCTGTTACTGACACTTTTACCTGTATGAATACAGTTTAAAATAATGATTTTTAGTTATTTTATATTTTTGCAATTTTTCAGTCCTGTTACCAACAATTTTAACTGTATGAACACAGTTTTAAATCCTGATTTTAATTTTGTTTGTTAGGTTTTTTTTTGCTAATTTTCAGTTGTTACTGACACAATTAACTCTATGAATACAGTTTTCAGTAATGATTTTTTTTTTTTTTTTTCAGTACGGTTACTTACACTTTTAACTGGCTGAATACAGTTTAAAATAATGATTTTTTTCTCTTTTTTTTTTTTGCAATTGTCAGTCCTGTTACCAACACTTTTAACTGAATGAATACCGTTTTAAGTAATTCTTTTATTGATTGATTGATTGATTGATGTTTTTCAGTCCGTTACTTACACTTTTAACTGGTTGAATACAGTTTTAAGTAATGATTTTTAGTTGTTGTTGTTTTTGCAATTTTCAGTCCTGTTGCTGACGTATATAACTATATGAACTCAAATATAACTGTGTGAAATCAAATATAACTGTGAAATCAATGAAATCATTTTTAAGTAATGATTTTATTGATTGATTGATGTTTTTCAGTCCCGTTACTTACACTTTTAAATGTATGAATACAGTTTTAAATCCAGTGACATCTAAAATGAATTGTCATATTTAGCAGTCTTATTTTTTAAGAGCGTTAGTGTTGTTAATTCTTATGCAATGCTCTGTTTTGTTGTTTGTGTTCCCACAGAAGCAGCATAACCTGCAGGTTTTGGGTTTAGTCAAATCAGATGAAGGTTTTTATCAGTGTTTAGCGGAGAACGATGCCGGGAACGTCCAGGCGAGCGCTCAGCTGATCATACTGGATTTAGGTAAACTCCCTCTCCATATATTTGCATTTCTGTATGTGTTTATGCAGAAATACTCGTCTAAAATGAAGAAACTTCATTAGACGTGTGCAGGAAAGCTCAGTCCGGCTCCAGAGCCAAATCCCTCAGATCTCAAGTGTTTATTCTAGTTCGGTGATGGGCTAAAGACTTGCCAAGACTCACCAATTGATCTTTTGACAGGAATTAAATACAGCAATCATTATCACAGGATGGGTCGTGGCAGCCCGTCAGTGATGTTTTCTGGGGATGAGTCCAAACGCTTTGTGGCTTTTAATGTTATTATGATTGTTTTACTGCGTGTCATAAGCGTGAGATCCACATATTCACATTTTCTGCTGCTAACTCGTTGTGGGAGGTTGTGTTACTACAGTATGCATGTTGCTAAGCCGGTTTTTACAGCACAGTTTAGTCTATTTTTGTTTTGTGTCGTTTTTATGTAGCTCATCTCTCCATCTCAGGCTTCACACGCATGCATTCGTACTCACGTTTCCATGCACCGAACGAAAGCTTGAACACATGTTCTCACACGTCAAGCAGAGGCGTAAATGACGCCGCATTGATTCGCTGGTGCGAGATCTGTTTCGCACCTGGCGCGGGTGCGAGTCTCCAGCGTAGAGATCTCGCCGCTGAATGTTTAATTAACTGTGCCTCTTTATTAGAAACGTGTGCATGCTTTTCATTTTCACGTGCACTGCGTTGCATTAACACCTCTCGACGGAGACCCAAATTATGTGTGTAGAACTGGATGTCATTTAATAATCCGGGTTTCTCCAGCGGATGCGTTAAGGAGGTTTAGTTTGCAAACAGAGACGTGAACTCGGTGAACGGGACACGCCGTTAATTACTGATCGGATTCCAGTGCAGATGAAGTGGATTGAAGTCCTTATTCAGAACTGATTTTGGCCTAAAAAGGTTATATTTCAAATGTCAGCAAGCATAGGAACCTTTTTAATGCTGGTGCAAAAAAAAAAAACCGGATGAGCAAAGAATGTGTGTTAGGTGTATGTTGCCCCAGAGAATGATGGGAAATATAGTTTGGTTGTGCTAAATTTGTATTTTCCACCAGGTTTATTGCTTCATCAACAGTACATGAAAAGTGAATGAACTTATTTTGAAGTAAACATCATCCAATGGTGCAAGTTTTGGGTATTTTGCCAACTAATGACAGACTTTGTATGTTTTCCACTAGTAATTACAACGTTGTGGAGACATTTATTCGTTTGCTTGTATGTGATTATCAAACATTAACATTATTAGGTTTTTTTGGGGGGGGGTTTTTTGTTAAAGTGAAAATACTTTGTTAAAAATTATTATTAACATTTAACCCTTAATTTAAAATGAACTAATATTTATTACATTATTTAATATTAATGATCTTTAATACTTACTTAATATTTCAACAACAATAATTTGAATAATATTTTTACATTTATTTCATTCATTTTAATTTAGTGTAGTATTGTTAAATTTATTTATTATTATTTTATTTGTTTCTTTTCCAAGTTCCCGACAGGGAGAAAGAAAAGAGGAAAATTCTGATAATTAAAAAGAGACCCTTAATGTTAAATTCAATATTTAATTAAATATTAATATTATTTTATTGAATTAGTATTTCAGCTAATATTTATCCTAATGATATTGCTAAAATAATTAAATTAATTTTATTTTAATGTGGCACTTTTAATTTAATTTATTAATGTTAGTCGGATTCGTAGTACTTCCCAACAGTAGTAATTTTCCTGAGAGAGATTGTGTTGTTTTCGCTCAGCACCTTTTAGAAACAGGACCGCTTTATAATGGCAGGGAGGAGGAGAAGAGGAAATGGGATCCTGATAATGAAAAAAATCGGTCAGCAGGGGCGATCGGTCACATTGGAGTTTAGCGGGCACTTGTTGACAGCTGATTTCAGTGATTGAAGCGTCACTCTCAATTATTGATTATGTTTCTGTTGTAGTTTGGGTTGGAAAAGGTTTGCTCTTGGTTTAATCTCTTTGTTGTTTAGGAGGAAGTGTTGTAATAAATGCGGGCGTATAGATAGAGTTCGTCCAGTGAACCGTTGTGGCCTCTCGTCAGTGTTTCTGATGTGGTTGTGTGTCTTTCGCTGCATGAGATCTTTATTACCTCTGAACATTTGCTCTCAACCTCTCCAATTACACAAGAGCTTTGTTTTGATTAACGAAATAATCCACTTCAGGACACTTGGAAATCAGTCCAGGCCCTTCTGTTGATTCTCCTGCTGTGCATGTGCACGACCCTTCACAAGTCATTTTCATTAGAGGTTTCTTCGTTCGGTTCTCAAGAGAAGAAATGTAAAGGGTTATTTTACCTAAAAATGAAAATGAAATCATCATTTACGCACCCTCACGTAGTTCCAAATTCTCAAAAGTTATTTTTTATTGTTTTAATTATTGTTTTTATTGTTATCAATAATGCATGTAAAGAAAAATATAATAAAATGCTAATAAATATAAAATTATTATTATTATAAATAATGATTATTGTTAATAATAATAGGAAATAAAAAATATATAATACATTTTAATTTTATTAATAATATTAATGTTAAATATTAAAGTATTCATTAAAAATGTCCAAACAAAATTTATGTCTCATGATGTTTGAGTTTATGATGGCACAATGTTCATTTAAATCTCAGATATATTGCATGGATTTCAGAGGAACGGACACCTGTCACACACTGAGTGTTAGATGGAGTGTGAATGCTGGTTTCACAAGCTTCCATGCTAAAACACTTTTTTTTTTTTTTTTTTCCTCAGGCTTTCATTCGTCCATTACAGTACACTCTGAGTACAGTGCCAGCACATGATCGCTCTCGTTCCAGCTGTAATTATGTCTCTGACTGTAATGAGATCTGCTAGCATGCTGCGGATTACATTCTGTTAAACATGTTAATGTCATGCATTACGCCGAGCTTGATGGTAGGGGTGGGCGATATGACAGAAATCCTCTCAATATCACAAGATATAGTCAGTTTTGCTGAAAATCAATGAAACAACAAAATAAAACCATGTAGTAATGCCTTTTATTTAAAGAATCAAGTGAATAAAACACTTTACAAATGGAAGGTACTTGATTATTGTTTTTACATTTGGACCGTGAAATCATATTTGCATTATTTGCATCTTTTTCCTTTCTTTTTCTGTGATTAAACCCACAGTATATATACATTTAGTCATTTAGCAGACGCTTTTATCCAAAGTGACTTACAAATGAGAATTTTATATTTGTATAATTTTAAATGTTATATTTATATAATTTTAAATTTGTATATATATAAATTATAAATAAATAAATATATATAATATATACATATATACATAATAATTGTTACCCTTATTTTTTACTCATTTTAATAACATTCATTTTATTAATTACTATTATTGTTTAAATTATTAATTTTAATGTCAGTCAGTATCAGTATCTAACTGATCCTGTCACAAAAACAGGTTTTATTTTTTTTTTTTTACATTTTATTTTGTTTTAATTTTTTATCATTAATTTTAAGTTAATTAATTAATTAAACCCTTACATTTTAATTAACATGTTAATAACATTAATATTATTATTATTATTATTATTATTATCCTCATATACGCGAGTCCATTTCCGTATCTAACTGTACCAGTCACAAACATTTTTTTTTTTTTAGCATTAATTTATTAAAATAAGTAATTGAAGTTTCTTTCTGAATATTTTAATAACATTTTAATAATTTTTTTAAATTAAAATTAATATTTGATTGTCATATACATGAGTCAGTTTGTCTGTAAAAGCACCTGTCAAAAAAGGATGATTTTATTTATTTTTATTTTATTTTAAAAATGAGACTCTTACTTTTTAATTAATAGTTTAATAAAATTGTTTATTATTATTAATTTGCATTTTCTTTTTACAAAATTAATTCATTATTCTATATGCCCTTATTTTGAAAGTTTCTCCCTGCCCACCTATATCTGTGTAAATAAATCGACCACAGTAAAAGCGGTGTAGCAAAATACCTCTTGATACATAACTACCAACACACGGTACATACCATCCTACATGATGGGAATGAAGAGATGTTTAGGCCCTGAAGCTCATCACCATGTACCATTTAAAGCTTTCCCATCTAGATCTGTTGTGTGTGATTATGAGTGTGTTTACCGTGGTGAAACCCTCCATCTGACAAACCCCTTGATTGGGATGTGATTTCTGCAGCGTTGGCCCTCTGGAGGTCTGCGGCTTTGCTGCTGCTGCTGTTTTGCTCGATTGATGAGCAATCAGATGTTATTGGATTGTGTGAATGGCTATTGATGAGCTGGCCGGGGTTCCTGTCAGTCGCTCGGCTGGATGGAGAGAGAGAATGTGAACAAGAGAAAGAAAAATGTTTTTTTTTTTTTTATCCCTGCTGTGTGATTGTACAATCTGAAACAGCCCTGTTTCTCCACACCCGCTTCATACAGGAAGCTCTCTCTGCGGAATTATGGGGCTTTTGGGCTTTGACAGGAAGTGGCACGCGCTTGGCCTGCCGGTCGTCCGCTTTCTCTCCACCCGACTAATGACAACGATCATAATGACCTTGTGACGTAAACATGGGTCCATAAATAACAGGGCAGATATAAATAAAGGTGTGAAGCGTTTAGGCGGGCCGTCCTTTTCCTGAGTGCTGTCCCGTTCTCAATCTTCCTGTGGGTTTTGAGGTTATGCAAACAGACATGTGTGATTGAGACCGCACACGCCATCTCTCTGTTTCAGCAGACAGCAGGAGTTTATACAGGTTCAGAGTGCTTCAAGAACCAGGGGAGTTTTAGAACAAGACACAAGCTAGCTGTTTTATTTTGCTTTGTCCTTCCTAAAAGACCTATAGTGTGTTTTGGGGTGTTCTGGGTGGTTGATAGTAGGGCTGCACGATATTGGAAAAAAACTCACATTGCGATATTTTGTATTTCTGCGCTATATATTGTGATATGAAAAAAAAAAAAAAAACTCCAGATGACTTGAAAAGCTCTATTTGGAAAAAAAATATTGTAGATGAGTAAATCAGCATAGAAAAATGAACAAATTACAAACATAGATAAATATAATAGAACAAAGATATAACAGTGCTTTATATTTTTTCCAGTAAGTCTAACAGTATTCAGGTATACTGGTTGAATAATCAAATGTAAAATAACACTGTATAAATTAAATCTAATAAATCTGTTAAAGCTACAAAAGTGATTTTTCTCTGTGTTTTGCTGTTTGATTAACATTCATGACACTGAAAGCCTTAGGAACATTAAACTGCTGTGAGCCTATACTATCTATTTTCTTTATCAATTTTTTACCTTCACCTAAGCCATAAGCAACTGTGTTTACAAGGTTACTTGCAGAGACATGCATTTTGACAGTTTCGCGCCTATGTGTCATTTCAGGCACAAATAGACACGGAACTGAATGGAATTGAGTGTTCACATATATCTGAGTGACTCTCACCGTGTCTACAAAGGGCGCTGACAAAATACAATAGAACCCATTATAATCAGTGATGCCGTCTACACTGGATGCGGCGCGACACGGCAAATCCTTGCGAGTAAATCCCTCATTCTTTTTATGACGTACTGACACAAAGTTCAAAGGATTTGCAACGGTCGCTTTTTCGCGTCCAGTGAAGACAGTGCGTCGCGGGGTGGCGTGATGCGATAGCTGTCGCGAAAACGATCAGTATAAATATAACGGTCAGTATACTAAAAATCGCACATCCTGCGATGTGACTATCGCGGATGTGCATATCGCGATATCGATGCTGAAACGATATATCGTGCAGCCCTAGTTGATAGTGTGTTCTTGGTGTTCTGTGTGGATGTTCTGGGTGTTCTGGGTAGTTGATAGGGTGTTCTGGGTTGTTGATAGGGTGTTCTGGGTGATTAATATAGGGTGTTCTTGGTGTTCTGGGTAGTTGATAGGGTGTTCTGGGTGGTTAATATAAGGTGTTCTTGGTGTTCTGGGTTGTTGATAGGGTGTTCTGGGTGGTTAATATAGGGTGTTCTTGGTGTTCTGGGTAGTTGATAGGGTGTTCTGGGTGTTCGATAGGGTGTTCTGGATAGTTCATAGGGTGTTCTTGGTGTTCTGGGTGGTTGATCGGGTATCCTGGTTGTTCTGTGTGGTTGATAGGGTGTTCTAGGTGGTTAATATAGGATGTTCTGGGTGGTTAATATAGGATGTTCTTGGTGTTCTGGGTAGTTGATAGGGTGTTCTGGGTGGTTAATATAGGATGTTCTTGGTGTTCTGGGTGGTTAATATAGGTGTTCTTGGTGTTCTGGGTGGTTAATATAAGGTGTTCTTGGTGTTCTGGGTGGTTAATATAGGATGTTCTTGGTGTTCTGGGTAGTTGATAGGGTGTTCTGGGTGGTTAATGTAGGATGTTCTTGGTGTTCTGGGTAGTTGATAGGGTGTTCTGGGTGGTTAATATAAGGTGTTCTTGGTGTTCTGGGTAGTTGATAGGGTGTTCTGGGTGGTTAATATAGGGTGTACTTGGTGTTCTGGGTAGTTGATAGGGTGTTCTGGGTGGTTAATATAGGATGTTCTTGGTGTTCTGGGTAGTTGATAGGGTGTTCTGGGTGGTTAATATAGGATGTTCTGGGTGGTTAATATAGGATGTTCTTGGTGTTCTGGGTAGTTGATAGGGTGTTCTGGGTGGTTAATATAGGATGTTCTGGGTGGTTAATATAGGATGTTCTTGGTGTTCTGGGTAGTTGATAGGGTGTTCTGGGTGGTTAATATAAGGTGTTCTTGGTGTTCTGGGTTGTTGATAGGGTGTTCTGGGTGGTTAATATAAGGTGTTCTGGGTAGTTGATAGGGTGTTCTGGGTGGTTAATATAGGGTGTACTTGGTGTTCTGGGTAGTTGATAGGGTGTTCTGGGTGGTTAATATAGGATGTTCTTGGTGTTCTGGGTAGTTGATAGGGTGTTCTGGGTGGTTAATATAAGGTGTTCTTGGTGTTCTGGGTAGTTGATAGGGTGTTCTGGGTGGTTAATATAGGGTGTACTTGGTGTTCTGGGTAGTTGATAGGGTGTTCTGGGTGGTTAATATAGGATGTTCTTGGTGTTCTGGGTAGTTGATAGGGTGTTCTGGGTGGTTAATATAGGATGTTCTTGGTGTTCTGGGTAGTTGATAGGGTGTTCTGGGTGGTTAATATAAGGTGTTCTGGGTTGTTGATAGGGTGTTCTGGGTGGTTAATATAAGGTGTTCTTGGTGTTCTGGGTAGTTGACAGGGTGTTCTGGGTGGTTAATATAAGGTGTTCTTGGTGTTCTGGGTAGTTGACAGTAGGGATGGGCGATATGGGCTTAAAAGTATATCACGATATTTCTGGTATTTTATTGCGGTAACGATATCAATGGCGATAATTCAGGGAATCCTGTTTCTTTAGAGAAAAGTATTATGTTTCCTATTTTTACTCAAAATAGGGTGTTGTGAGCATTACTGAGTACATGTTTTGACTGTTTAATTCATACTGGAAGCCGGAGGGCGCCCTTGCGCAGAAACTCCACATATGTTTATCTGTGTTCTTCAATCTTGGGTATTTTTTTTTATAAGGAAATTATATGTATATTAACATATAATTAGAGCTGCTGTCAGGTAACGGGTCGGGTGTTCTGTTAAGTACTGCTGGTGCACGTTTACCAAACAGGACCCGTGCAGGACTCTGCTTTAAACCGCTTTGCGTCTCTCCGTCAGAGATGCGCCATTTACATGTATTTCCCTAAACCGCCACACAGCTCATATATTTTTCAGCCAAGGGGTGAGAACGTAATGATTACGAAAACGATCATTTATTTTTGTTAATTATTATTTTATTTCAGTTAGTTAATCAATAACTGTTGTTAGTTTCGTTTCGTTTTCGTTTATCAAATATTTTGACATTTTTATTTTATTTCAGTTTATGAAATTGTTTTTTCATCAATCGTTTTTGTCTTAGTTTTATTTTTCGTTTACGAAAATAACCCTGCTCCTCATTTAGCGATAAACTCCTCAATTTCAAGTCCACCTTCAACAACTATATGTCAACAACTAGACTTTATCGTTATTATCGCGGGAAGACAAATTTTTATCGTGGGGGGGATTTTTAACGGTATATCGCAAACGATAAGATATCGCCCATCCCTAGTTGACAGGGTGTTCTGGGTGGTTAATATAAGGTGTTCTTGGTGTTCTGGGTAGTTGATAGGGTGTTCTGGGTGGTTAATATAAGGTGTTCTTGGTGTTCTGGGTAGCTGACAGGGTGTTCTGGGTGGTTAATATAAGGTGTTCTTGGTGTTCTGGGTAGCTGACAGGGTGTTCTGGGTGGTTAATATAAGGTGTTCTGGGTTGTTGATAGGGTGTTCTGGGTGGTTAATATAAGGTGTTCTTGGTGTTCTGGGTAGCTGACAGGGTGTTCTGGGTGGTTAATATAAGGTGTTCTTGGTGTTCTGGGTAGCTGACAGGGTGTTCTGGGTTGTTAATATAGGGTGTTCTGGGTAGCTGACAGGGTATTCTGGGTGGTTAATATAGGGTGTTCTGGGTAGCTGACAGGGTGTTCTGGGTGGTTAATATAGGGTGTTCTTGGTGTTCTGAATGGTTGATCGGGTATCCTGGTTGTTCTGGGTGGTTGATAGGGTGTTCTAGATGGTTGCTAAGGTGTTCTTAGATGGTTTCTTACTGTCTTGTGTGTTGATCCTCAAGTTTTGAGTTACAAGTATAAACAATTACAATAGAGGCGTTTGACTTGGTAAACACCACTATTTAATTGTCTATATAACTTGGTTTGGTTGTAGAAGCGGTTCAGGCAGAAGTCAGACTTCACTAAGAAAACATTCTGCTGAAATTATCCTAAGCTTTCATCTCAATAAGCAGATGTATTAGGAGCGCTGAAGATCAAGGCTCTGGATGTGAGACGAGTATGTCGGGTTGTAACCTTTGTAGTGCCAGCCTCTTTGTGCACGATGCCATTTCATCTTCAGAGGAAACACTTTAATGCCATTTTCATATCAACATGACGCGTCATTCCTTCAGCTATCACATCACTCCTCCTTCTCTTTTATCTTCCTCACCACTCATTTATTATCCTTTTTTCCTTACAGGAGTTTCAGGAATGAAGTGCTGCAGTCCTAATGCTGTGGATTTTGGGTTTTAGATTTAAAATGCAATGTCTCTATTAGGGCATAATAATATTGAATATTTACAATGTTCATGTGTGCATATATATGCATATAGAGATATAGATATTAGTGCTGTCAATTCATAAAAAAAATTAACTAATTAATGGCACATTTTTTCTAAAATTAAGCGCAAATAATCCCACATTAAAAATTTTAAATATACTTTATTGCAATAATTTTACATTCAAATTAATGTACAAACATAAAGTATATTTTTAATATTTGTTTAATGACATCTTTATTAATATATATTTTTTATATTTTTAACACTTTAAACTGAAAAAAATTAATCACCTGCGTTAATGCGCTAATTTTGACAGCACTAATATATATATCAAAATTAAAATCATAATGTTTCCTCACTGTGATCATTGGGTCAAAAATTGTGAAAACATTTTTTTAAACTATAATTTTAGAGATTAAGTTTTTTAATTAAATATTATGAATCTGTTTTGGCTTCTTTTAAGCCATTTCATAGCAGATGCATAAACATCAAGCTCTGTATCAAATATCATCAAACAGCTGGAAATATAGCGCTGTAATGTTTAGCTATAGCGCTCAGCCCTGCATACTGAATGAGAGGTACAGAACTTCAAACCCTAAAGTTTCCCAGCATCCATTTTTGATCCTACGCTGATTGAATCCACACCCTGGGGTCTGCTTCAGATTTCTATTTCTGTTTTATTTCATAGTGTTTTTTTTGGTGCATATCTAATAATAATAATATCCCAAGGTCCCTTCTGTGCTTGATGTCATTTCCTGACTTAAGATTTTGCCTTTGAAGGGCAGTGTGAGTGTTTCCCCCCAGCTGTGAAGCCCTGACAGAGAAACGAGGAGATTTGAGATTAGCATTTTCGTTGGGATGTTAAATAAATCAAGATATTAATGCAGCAGGATACAGTGATAACATTGCAGTTGTTTTTTGAAGTCCCATGACGCCATTGTTTTCATCATCAGGGGTCATTCATGACGTTTTATTTTTACCCATCAGGTGTCTTATCTTAGGTGGGTGTTGTTTTTCTGTCTGTACTCGTGCTGAGTCAGGATATGAGCGGGAAGCTCCATTCGGTGGGCGGCAGTGCCCAGTTTGGCACATCGCCGTCTCCAGCTGGTCTCTGATGCCCGTTTGTGTGCCAGACACGGCAGGCTAGCAGACACCTCGCCCACTCGCACCCGCGCCGTCACAGTGTCCCGCTGTCCCTTGAGCAGGTTCATTCAGCCGATGAGGGGTGTCACTCACACCTGAGGGTGATGCCCGGACACAAGCTGTGATACCACTCCTACTCTATTCTATTCTGTCCTGTCCTGTTCTATTTTGTTATTTTCTGTTTTATTCTATTCTGTGATTTTTGTTTTTCTATTCTAATCTATTCTATTCTTTTCTGTTTTATTCTATTCTTTTCTGTTATAATCTAATCTATTCTCTTTTGTTTTATTCTATTCTGTTATTCTATTAACTAAACCTGGCTCTCCTCATGAAAATAGACATAGAAGCTGAAATGTTGTCAAAAAGAAGGAAAGAAAACATGATTTTGTTCTATTCTAAACTTGTTATTCTATTGTTCTTTTCTGTTTTATTCCAATCAATTTAAGTCGATTTTATTCTATTGTAACCTATTCTATTTTGTTTCTGTTTTTTGTATTCTGTTCTTTGCTGTTTGATTCTATTCTGTTTTAATCTATTCTATTCTTTTGTTTTATTTTATTCTATTCTGTTATAATCTTTTATTTTCTATTATAATATATTATTTTCTGTTTTATTTAGTTCTATTCTGTTCTGTTCTATTATAACCTATTCTTTTCTGTTTTATTCTGTTTTGTTCTATTCTGTATTATTCTATTTTAATCTATTCTATTCTTTTGTTTTATATATTCTTCTAAAATATTCTATTCTTTACTGTTTTACTCTATTCTGTTGTATTATGTTCTTTTTTGTTGTTCTGTTATAATTTCTGTTCTTTTGTTTTATTCTATTATAACCTGTTCTATTCTTTTCTGTTTTACTCTGTTCTATTCTAGTATATTCTTAGGTTTTGTTCCTTGACTGTTTCTCATTGGTTCACCGGGCTGGTTTGATCGTTAGATGATACATCTTTTGCAGACGAGTACAACGAATAGCCGCTTCGTATGTTATGCAACTAATTGCTGTTATCAATTTATTAATATTACATAGTTATTTATTTATTTATCTATGGTTTTAGTTTTATTAGCCTATCTCTATACATTCATTTTATATCCTATGTGTCTGTAATCCATGGGGCAAGAAGTCCCTGTATGTTTTGCGTGGTTGTTGTATTGGACTGTGAAGTTAAAGGGATACTCCATCCCAAAATGAAAATTTTGTCACTAATCACTTACCCCCATGTCATTCCAAACTCGTAAAAGCTTTGTTTGCCTTCAGAACACAATTTAAGATATTTTGGATGAAAACCGGGAGGCTTGTGACTGTCCCATTGACTGCCAAGTAAATTACACGGTCAAGGTCCAGAAAAGTATTAAAAACATCGCCAAAATAGTCCATCTGCCATCAGTGGTTCAATCTGAATTTTATGAAGCAACGAGAATACTTTTTGCACGCAAAGAAAATAAAAATAACAACATTTATTCAACATTTTATTTTGCGTTTGCAGGTTTGTAGCTGTTGAGCAACACTTGTATTGTTGACCTTGAAGCAAGACTCATCCTCAGAAACTACACATACAAACAAACACACACACACACAGTATGGCAATGTTTTTTCTTTTATTCTATGCAGTTAATAAACCCTGAGATTCACCACCAGTTTCCTCTAATTTGCATCTACGACAGATTTCGTAGAACGTGCTATTTTTAACTACTTCAGATGAAGTCATCAGTGTGTTTTAATTGCAGGGACAGATGTGAAACTGTAATTAACATTGTGCTTACTGATATGAATGTTAATGATATGCTTCCCCTCAGTGTTCGTAACATGTTGTGGCTGCATGTTTAGCCTGGCGTTGAGCCTCCATCTCCTGCTCTGTCTCATAGTAAATTTGCTGTTTCGTTTTGATTTTGAAGTCATTGTAGTTGTCTTTTTATTTACGTCAATTATTTTATGTTCTTTTCTTTTTCTTTTTCTTCCTTTTTTTTTCTTCGCCCTCCCTCTCCTCCCTGAACTTTGTATCTATAATTTACCCCCCTTGTTACCCCCTTGTTGCCCCTCCCGTCACAATCACCCTCCAACGTACTCAAGACGTTGCCCTTCCTTCTGCTGTCCCTTCACTGACCGATGCCACTACTGACCATGTAGCGTTCAGCCCGGCCGAGCGCAACGGCCCGACGCCCTCCGCCCCGCGGGATGTCGTGGCATCTCTGGTGTCCACCCGATTCATCAAGCTGACGTGGCGACTTCCTGCCGAGCCGCACGGAGAGAACATCACCTACTCTGTGTTCTACAGTCTGGAAGGCACTAACAGGTTAAAGATGCTCAAAGATGTCAATGTCAGATGTTTGCTGTTTAACGTGGTCCTACATAGTTTTAAAGAACAGTTTACGCTGCCTCTGCAGGTTGTTAAAGGAACAGCAACAGGAAAGGCAATTGTGTAATACTGTGCTAATGTTTAGAATAGCATACTAGTATACTGCATATACTAATTCTGCATCAAACATTTAGGATTTGGGGGGAGGGGGTCGAAGGTAAAATTTTAAGGTCATTGGTCATTGAAGAATACATTGATCTACCACTAATCTGAATATTTGGTCAAATGCATTATCGTCAGTGTTTATGGCCCTGAGTATACAGAATATTCTGTGCACAGAATGTGGATTTTCTGTATAAAAAACTTAAAATACACAGTTTAAACTACTAGATTTAACAACATAAGCAGTAAACAACTAAATCATAGTGTGAAGGTCACTTCATCCCATAATGCAATGTGTCTACCTACCATTTCCCATGTTAAAAACATTTTTGTTAATTGAATTCAAGTTTAATTAATGTATGAATATTAGATTTAAAAAGTGAAACTAAATTAAAATTTGAAACTCTGCCTTGGCGACTAACTGAAATAATTTTGAAGCACTAAAATTAAATAAACTGAAATAAATAAACGCATAAACTGAAATAAAAATAAATTAAATGTAAATAGTAATATTTAAAAATGTATCAATTATAAATGTTGCCATGGCAACATTTCTGAAATAATTTTAAGTTAAAGCACTAAAATTACTTAATGGAAATAAATATACATTAAACCTAAAGAATAAATTTAAAAGAAAAAGAAAAAATTATTTAGTAATATATTTTATTTAATTAATATTATCAAATTATTAATAAAAATGATAAAAGCGTGTAAAATCTTTAAAAATCAAACTTAAAAAAAAAAAGCTAATTCAAAATATTGATTAGAATCTGTTAAAACTAAAAAATGAACACTGGTGACAAACTGTTTTTTAACATCTTTTTTTAATGTTTATTTTTGGACAGATTTGATCAAATGTAATTAGCTAGCTAAGAACATACACTATAAACAACTAGCTATAAATGTATCAACTTGCTTAATAAGATTGTCTTCAGAATATTTCTGTAGAAGGCACTTTATGCTGATACCCGCTATAGCCAGCACTTGTGTTATGTTATGAATTACGTTCTGATGCATTCTGGGGCACAAATTTAAGCTAGGAACATCTGCATTCACGTGCCTGACTGGCATGTCTTAGGCCTAAAATCATACATCAGACACGTTTGCGCTATTTTGATTTCATATTGCTGTTGTTTTGCTCGCAGGGAGCGTGTGGAGAACACCAGCGGACCGGGAGAGATGCAGGTCACCATCCAGAACCTCGTCCCCGACACCAAGTACACCTTTCGGGTGGTCGCGTCCAACGCTAACGGCCCGGGCGAGAGCTCCACCCCACTTACAGTGGCCACCCAGCTGGAGGGTAAAACACTAACACACACGTACACACACTTCAAGCACGCGTTTGAGCGCTAGCGTTGAATACTGGGCCAGGCCTGAGGTTTCTCTCTCTTGTGACCACACTGGTCCTGTTTGTGTGCGTCCAAACCTACCGGCCGCTTGTTTACCGGACGCTGTTGATCTGGGGACGCTGTGGTTTCTTCACAGACAGGCTCTTTCTGTCCGAACTTTGGCATCCGAGCTGTATGTGTGGAATTGTAAACATCTGGGTCTGGATGTCTGGAAGCATCTGTCAGGATGATTTTCATGGATACAGGCGACTAGTATTAATGAGACAAGAGCTCAGGGATGCAGGTAAGGTCGGAGCTGTCAGGAAAAATGCAGCCAATGCTTCTGCGAGCCGATCTCACGGGACCGAAGGGGACTCGTGCTGCTGGTGGGTGGCTACGGTCGGGTGAAAACGCCAACTGGCTTGTGCATAGGGCAGATGCAGACAAAAGGAGAAGGAAACTGCATCCCGGTTTGTATGATATCTGTCATATAGTCAGATCAGGATTGTGCATCTTGCATCCAACAGGCCTGCGTGAATTTTTTGGTGGATCTTCATAGTTTGTCCATGCATGCTAATATTGCCTTTGCGACACTGACGAGGAGGAGTCTGTGTGTGATGATTCACTAACAACCAGTCAGTTTACATTTTTTCCAACAACAACAAAAAGATGTTTTCCTTACAACTTCATCGAAAATACAAATTAAAAATTACTTTTTAGCTTTTCTATTGAAATCACCTTTCAAATAACAAACATTAATGATTTAATCAATTTCATCAAAGTATTAAATCCATATAAATGACTATGAAATATCCTGTTTACCTCTAAAATACCATTCAGAAGTTTGGGTCAGTATTTATTTTTTATGTTTTTTAAGAAATTAATTGCATTAAATTGATCAAAAGTGACAGTAAAGACATTTACTGTCTGTTATAATATTAAAAATAGTTTTATTTAAAATAAATGCTGTTCTTCTGAACTGTATATTCATCAGAGAATCCTGAAAAATAAAATGTCACAGTTTCCACAAAAAATATCAATATTTGAATGATTTGTGAAGGATCATGTGACACTTATGACTTGAGTAATGATGCTGAAAAATTAGCTTTGCATCACAGGAATAAATTACATTTTAGCATATATTGCAAGAGAGAGCAGTTATTTTGAATGGTAATAATATTTCACAATATCACTGTTTTTACTGTATTTTTGATCAAATAATCGCAGCCTTGGTGAAGAGAAGAGCCTTAAAAACTCTCACTCTCAAGTGGCTTATTGCTTTAATAAAACAGCAACTGTAATAAAAGCCACTAATATTAAATGAAGTCAAATGTATTAATATTAATAATAATTAGAATAAAAAAAATTGGTGTAATATTTATAATTATTTCATTAGTTATTTTTATCTCTTATAAAGCGTCTTTGAGTACCTTGAAATGCGCTCTATGAATAAAGTTTTATTATTTTTGTTGTTAGTCGTATTATTATTAAAGGTGCACTAAACAATAAAAAAAAAACGCTTTTGACAGCAGTGTCGGACCATGTCCCAAAACACACTCGCAGCCAATCAGCAGTAAGGGGGGGCGTGTCTTGTAATGATACAGCGCTCAATTTGAGTGTACAGGACGGATACTAGCAGATCGACTATAGATAGAGAGAACTGGAAGATAAAAAAAAGAGGAAATTATCAGAGGAACAAAACATTAAAAAGAAGGGTTACGATCAGGCAAGAGGTATCACATATCAGAGCAGCTTTCCAGCGCTGGAGAGAACTCAAGGAGCGGGAAGGGCTCGAATCAGCCTATTAGTGTAGGATATTTGTAGTTGCCGTGCAATGTAGCAACTTGATAAAAAAATTTATATACATTACTTTATAAATAAAAACGTAATTTGTTTTTCAAATAAAATAAAATCCATCATACAGTAGGTGTTTATCAGCTTTCTTACAGCTTTTAATGAAAAATTTGAGTCAGAACTATTTGATGTATTTTATACAGTGTGACAAAGGGGTTTTTGTTATCAAGACAATTCTGATTATTTTTCTTGCCACATTCTCAGCCTGTCGAAAATAATGTACTTTGAGTGTGCAGTTGAAGTTTGTGCATTGGGATTCATCCTAGTAGCTGTTTTGTATTCTATGCACTACTTCCCGTTTGACTTATATGGACAGAACGAATTAAAGCAACACAATTTTCTCTTTTTAGGTCTTTCTAGGTCAAAACTCCATTTCCTTTGCATCCCACACGTGGACCACAATGCATTTCGCTCGTTTGAAGTGTCGAAATATCCTCAGCGGGATTCAGATGCTGCTTTCTCGCCAGAATAGTCTTCTTTTGCCATGTGATATTGTCATTATTTAAAGTATCCAGCTGCGGTGGGTTGAAACGTGTCGTCTTTTGTCACTACGCGCTGTTGAAGTTTGCAAAAGCGAAAAAAATAAGTGTCAAACAAAAGAAAAAAGAGGCTTCAAGTAGAACTGTAAGCAGTGGAAGACACTGTGAAGAAATTACTTCAGTGGCCCTTTGTGTTTTCAAACACATACTTAAAGTCGAAGCACAGACAAATACGCCTTCGTTTCTTCTGCTTTACTTTCACGTCTTGTTCCTAAAACTTTATAAAAAGCGAAATATTAACTTTAGGGTTTTTGTATTCATGCAGGAGTCGTGTGGATTTGTATCTGTTTTTTTTTTTTTTTTTGAGATGTAGCTCTGAAGTTCTTCCGTCTCCTGTGTGTCTCAGTTCAGGTCCCGGGTCCGGCTCCGAATCTGCAGGTGGTCTCTGTGAGCACTACCTCAGTCACACTGAGCTGGGAGAGACCCATCATTGGAAACGGGGAGATCCAGACCTACAAACTCTTCTACAGCGAGAAGGGACAAGACTCGGAGCAGGTGAGGACGGATGAAAACTGCAAATCAAGCTGTAGTTCAGAAACATTACTATATCACAGCCATAAGCTGCTTAACATATGATCACCCATATTTATATGTATGCATATTCATATACAGCGACTTGGCCTAACCTGATGAATGGCAGACTAACACAGAAGTACCATGATGCTATCATAGTTTGTGCATTGGTTTTGTTTTGTACCATAGTAATACCATGGCATTATTCAGACAGATATGATTATACCATGTTTCTAATACATTTTATACAATTATGTAATTAATTTTATATATTATTTTTTGAAAACTTACTATTATAATGACATTTACAAATGTTTGACATTTACTGTGGTAATACTTTTGTATGTTTGCTATTATAATACTGGTGTTTTTACATATATTTTTACACATTCACTATGGCACCACCATGTTTTTTACATCTATTTTGTGCACGTTTACTGTTATCATGCTTGTAATACCATGTTTTTATATGCAGTTAAAACATGGTATTAAATTAGTTTGTGGAGATTTTCTATTATAACATCATACCTTTTCACATATATTTTTGTACATTTACAATGGAAATATTGGCAGTATTTTGGTATATATATATATATATATATATATATATATATATATATATATATATATATATATATATATATATATATATATATATATATATATATATATATATATATATATATATATATATATATATATATATATATATAATTTTTTATTACTATTATACCTTTATTTTTTTTTTTTATTTTTTTTACATATTTACATACGTTTTGTAGACATGCATCTTTTTGACACTTATTTTACTTTTTTTTAACTATGGTAAAACCATTTTTTACATGTATTTTGTGCATGTGTTGTGATCATGCTCACATTTACTGTTGTAATACCATGGGTTTTTTAACATTTTTTTTTTTGCACATTTACCATGGTAAAACCTTTTTTCAAACAAATATTTTGTGCCCATTTACTATGTTTTTTATGTAGTTTTTTGGGACATTTACAATTATAATGCCATGTTTTACATACATTTTGTGTGCATTTACTGTATTACCCTGTTTATTGAAATTCATTTTTTGGACATTTACTCCAATGCACTTGTGTTTTGCCATTTAATTTTTACTATGGTAATACCATGTTTTTGGCACACTTGGATATGTATGTTTGTTTTTGTGCTTCATAATATAGTAATGCCACACTAGATTACCATAAATATGCTATGATATATTAATATGGTATTCATTCAGTAGCATAGTATATAACAAAGTACCCCTGGTATTACTTAGTGATAGCACCACAGCATTTTTATGTAAAGATGTTAGACAACCATATCAGGGGTCAGTTATAAAGAAGCCTTAAAGAGACAGTAGCAGAAACAGCCCGTTTTATTTTTGTCAGAGAGAGGGTGGAACATGGTCGCAAAAATTGTGCTTGCTTTTATGTTGACTTGAAATGCTACAGTAAAAGCAGTGCAGGTTATGGCCCCTCTAATAACTGATGTTTGTGTTTTTTCTGCAGGACATGGACGTCATGGGTCTGTCCGACACCATGACGGGCCTCAAGAAGTTTACAGAGTACAGTTTCAGGGTTGTGGCGTACAACAAATACGGCCCCGGCGTCTCCACTGAGGATGTTGTGGTCCGCACACTGTCTGACGGTGAGCTTCATGAAGTCTGGCGCTTAGACGTGTTACTTTGAACCTCCTGACTTAATTTTCCTTCGCTGCCGGTTTGATTTTCTCTCTCTGCCTTGACTTGAACTTCAAATAGCACTTAAAAGTGCCTCTGTTTAGATGAAGATTTGACATTCACACAGATTTGTCAGTGATTTGATCTTAGTATTCATGAGCATGTTTTTGTGTCAGTGTTGTCACAAGACTCGTGTAAGTGACATGCTAACATGATCGCTTTAGTTCAGGCTTAAAGTAAAATAATTAGCATACAGGAAGGCAAATGTTTGTCATTGGTTCAGTAAATCAGTTGGGTTTTGTGGCTTTCTTGACAATGGAACAACACAGAAAATAAGCGCATCTGTGTTTTCTCAGGTATGTGAAGCCGGATATGGACAAAATATCAACTTTCAGTTAATCTGATTCAGATTTATTTGATTGTTTATTAGATTATTATTGAGGTATTTGATTATTCGAGTACAGCACCTCTTTTCACTCGTCCTCGGACCACTCAGAAAAATTAATGTTAGAAATTACAATGCTCAATGTGGTGGCTGAATATAGTTCATTCAAGATTTGAAAAGATCTTGAAAGTTGTTTATATTATTTATTTATTTATTTATATGTATTTATAATTTTATTGATAAATATATACTAATTATTATATTATAAATAATTGATATAAAATGTATTTTTATTGTTTCATTTATATTTTCATATGATTAAGATTTATTTGATTAATTATCTGAATACAGCTCCTCTCTACAGACCATTACTACAGAAGTGAGAATAAAATTGATCTAAAAAATGTATTTATTGAATTAATTTAAAATTTAATAAATTAACTAAAACATAATTTATTATAAATTAGAGTAAAATTTGTCTTTTATATAAATAAAAATGTTTATTTATAGTATTTTATTTATTTAAATAAAATATTCATATTCAAATAATTTTAATTTAGCTATGTTATACTTTTATATGTATAAAACGTAAACTAAAGAAAATATATATATTTTTAGTGTTTTGAAATAGCATTTTTAGAGACTTTTCAGCATTGGATTAATTATAAATAAACGAACATGTTGATATATTGGTTGTTATTGGTTTCTTTCCAATGAATCGCTGTGTCAAAATATTTATTCATTCATGTGATGCTCTAATATACATAAAAATAAATATTGCTTAAAATGGGCAGTTTTTTTAGTTTAAATAATTTTCTTTAAATAGAGATTTTCGCAATTTGGATGAATTCTATTTACACAAACTGTTTGCTCGCCATTTTTTTTCCAATTTATCGCTGCGTTCAAAGTCACATGTGTAATCAATTTGGTGAAGAACTAACTTCATGCTTCAGTAAGAAGCAATAAAGTTCATCTTAATGCAAAATGAGGGCAACATAATTACGCTTCCTGACTTTTGGATCAGCCTCAGGAGTGTAACTATGATGCCTTAAAATGCTGTCTATGTAGGGAGCTGGCCAGATTTTGACTTTCTCATCTTCTGGTCTCTGCGGGATGTGAGCGAGACGTCCTGTCACAGAAAGACCTCCGGGAAGACGGCGAGCGCGTGACAGGTGGTGTTGTAATCATACGTACTCGCTCCACGACGGAAAGCGCACAAGTGTAAATAATATAATGAAGTGTTTTATTAAAGCGAGCCGTTAACGTTGGCACGTGCACAGACACACAAACAACGGCTGCTACTGTCTCCGCCGCGAGCGTAATCCTCCAGTGTTCATTTGAAAGAACAAGAGACAGAAAAAAAAGCAGAATGAAGGTGTAAAAAACGACACCCACGGCCGCATCCAAAAATAAACATCCGTCACGAGTCTTTGAATGTGGGTCTCGGTGGATAAAGCAATTATTTGAGTGGAGTTATCAGCGCGGGTTCTCAATAATAAATCTGTTGTGTGTTTCAGTGCCGAGCGCACCGCCGCAGAACCTCACTCTGGAGGTCCTGAACTCAACGGTAAGATCCTCTTTTATTAGTCGAGTGCTCTGCTGATGAATGTTTTAGTGCTGTAGTGAAGATCTGAAAGTACATCAGCTACTGTGGGCATTGAACCTTCATCACCAGTTTGCCCTTGATGAAGACGCCTCAGGCCAGGAAAATAAACCCAACAGTAGCTTAAATACTAGAATTACTAAACTTATTGATGTTACTGGAAAACTATTGAGAAAAAATATGGAAACATTATAGGAAGCATTCAGAATTTCTGACTAAGTTCATTTCTGACTAAAAGGGCTTGACATTAAAGGGTTAGTTCACCCGAAAATGAAAATGAGTCTGTGTTTTACTCACCCGTGAGGCATCCTAGGTGTATATGACTTTCTTCTTTCAGACGAATCCAATCGGAGTTATAGTAAAAATTGTCCTGGCTCTGAGCGGGTGTTTCTGTTCAACAGTCCAAAACACGTCAAATAAAACGAAAGAAGAAAGTCTTATACACCTAGGATGCCTCGGGTGAGTAAACCTCAGGCTAATTTTCATTTTTGGGTGAACTAACCCACCAAATGCAGGTGAATTTCAGCAGTGGCAGGTAATACGGTCTCTCCCACTAGCCACTTTGGTGGGTTAATTTTATATAGCCCTACAGTAACAGAGCTTGTGTGGGACAAGTGGATTTTTGAAGGGGCAAGTGAAACAGAGTTTTACTTGCCTGACTGGACAACTAATCTGATTAAAATTTAAATTTAGATGAGAATGATTCTGATTTTATTACATTCAGTGTAAACGGCAATTGATAATGGATAGTCAACAGTAACAAGATCACACCAGTTGAGGCTCACACAGCGTGTCTGTATGTGAAACAACCTAGTGGAGAAATCAAAACAAATGAACGCAACTGCACACGGAAGGAACATACTGCGGTAAAAATTTAACTTAGTTTTTATATTTATAACATATAGCCTAGTTAAGCAACATGACTGAGAGTGAAGTTTTCCCTGAAACCACGATTGCAAATTTGACATTGATTTTATACAAGAGTTCAAACGAGTAGTTAATGTAGGCTACAGTACAATATTATCAATGTTGACTGTTCTTGCTCAATTTGATTAACGAAAATAGTTCCAAACAAAGATCTCTTTTAACGCAGAGGTGTTTCGTTACTGAATGATTTGACATTTTTGAATGACTTCTTTATGAATGATTCAGTGGTCCATTCATAAAGACTCATTCTTGAATGAATCAGCCGTCACTCATGCCACCTACTGGCAGTTTACTTTCATTTTTAAAAGTAGCTTATCTTTGCATTTTCTTCCCAACATTTCATATTTGTATATTTAAAAAAAAAAAAAAAAAACTTGCTGCTTCTGTTTCTTCGGCAGTGGAAAGATTGGTTTTGTTAATACTGATTTCATTTGATTGGTAATACATTTGATATTATATTATATTAAAAAATTAACTGGAAATCAATTTAAATAAATTTTAGTATGCAGTAACTTTTAACAAAAATTGTGGCCAGTGAAAATGAAATTTTGGAAAAAAATTAGCAAATTGCAAAAAAGTTAATGTCAAGCCCTGCTGACTAATACTAGTTACAGTCATAATGCAAGTTAATACATGTTGTCACAAGATAGATTAGTATACTGGCCAGTATTCTGCCTTGTTGAGAGAACTGATAATAACAATAATGAAGACTAATTTTAAGAAGTCCTTGTGACATTATTTCTTTGACTAAGTGATTAAGTATTTGCCCTGAAAATTCTCATTATCATTATCCCCCAATCTTCTGTTTCTCTAGGGTTATTGTCATTATATTCTCATTACTTTACCAGTCTTTGTTTTTTTTTTTGTTTTTTTTACATCTTGTTTATTTATCTTATTTTATTTTGCATAAATAAAGACAGCATAAAATAGTTAAATACTAAAATAGTTTATAAATTCTGTATACTTTATTTAAAAAAATTTTACAGTAAAATTTGGGTGAAAATATGCTTGAACTTGAACTGTCATGAAAATAATGTCACAATGCAAAAAAAAATTATAATTTTATTATTTATTTATTTTTTGTTTTACAGTAATGAAAATATAGGAGAAATGTCCTGAATTATCATGAAAATGTCACAATGCAAAAAAAAAAAGCTAAACTAAAAAAATAAATAAAAATTAGGTTCAATTTAAAAAAAAATAAATAAATAATAAACCATTTTTCTTTTTTTTATACCAAGTTATTACAGTTTTTGGTGCAGTATTGTAACCAGTAATTGATATATTAACTGATTGCGCAGCCATTATTTGTCTCTTTTGAAATTATTCACATCAGTCCACATGCACGGTTAATGTTTAAAACAAAACCTAATATTAGGTACATTATGATCATTTCCACAATATTATTTTAACAACTAAGAATTTTGTGCAAAATTCCCTATCATAAATTTCCCCCTAAATTTTGGGTGATCCTCATTATAATCTTATGACTGTAATGCTGTCTTTTATTTTTTATTATATTTTTTTTGTTTGTTTATTTAATCAACATGCATTAAAAGCCATGTTAATTCTCTTATGGTTTATAAATTCTTTGAGATATATATATATATATATATATATATATATATATATATATATATAAGTGTGTATATATAAATCTATATGTGTGTGTGTGTGTAATTACTTTGCAGTAATTAGAATATGGGAGAAATTGTGCTTCATTGGCATAAAAAATGACAACACACTGCAAACCAAAAATCTTAATGGTCCCAAAAGTAGCTAGTAGACCATTTTTTCCTTATGCAAAATGTAAGATCTTAATTCTTCTAATTTTGGGGTGAAATATGACTCGGACATTTTCTTGACAGTTCTTGCGAGGTTCATCCAATCAATGACATTTTGGCTGAAACTGTAATTATCATGATACGTTTTTGTAAGAGCCTGTAATAAGTTACTTTATGTCTGTTAAGATTAATAATTACTGATTAGTCACTTCCCAAAAGAGAAGTTAATGATTAATTATCAGAACCGGCCAAATGCAGAGAGTTTTTAAGCTTTTATGTGCAGGTTTCCCACCTTCAGGACTGTAATTTAGATGAGGCATCTGGCAGTCAGAGCTGATCCTGGATCATCTCCTGTTTCAGAAAGCATACTTGGGTTTTTTCTTCGTTCATTATTGCGTAGCCTGAAGGCTTTGCTCCTCTCAGCTGTCTTTCTGAAATTAACTCATGACACATGACAGCATTGGCTCTGACAGCTTTCTTGCTGACACACTCTTTGCAGGCGCACCTGAAGAACTGCAGACCTCCAGACATTTATATAATGCGCTCCGCTGCTCAATTAAAATCCACTAACTTTTGAGACTCGACTCTCGCTGTAATGGCTTTGCTCCGTCTCTAAGCTCACCGTATGTCCTGTTTTACACCCCAGAGCATCATGGTCCGATGGCGGTCGCCTCCCCCTGGTACCCTGAACGGAGAGCTGACGGGGTATAAATTACGCTACCGGAAAGGACTCAGGAGAGCAGACACAATAGAGATCTCAACCACACAGCTCTTTCAGCTCATTGACGGTACGACAAACCCCCATCCCTACAGAACACTGTTTTAGTTTCATTTTTGTACTAGTGTTGTTTTTATTCATAGTTGAATTAGTTCATTTTCATTATTTTAATTTTAGTAATATTATGTGCTTTTGTATTTTTATTAGTTTTTGTTTAAAAAAAAACTTATTTTTATTTCCGTTATTTCTGATTTTCGTTTAAGTTGTTTAAATTTAGATAGTAATTTTTTTAGTTTTTTTTATTTCTATATAACTTTAATATTTTTTATTAATGTTAGAACTGCAGCTTATTTTTATTTCTGTTAACATTTCTAATTTTCATTTTCTAACATCTCTAAATTTAGATTTTTCATCTGATATTCATATTTTATTTCATTTCATCATTTAGTTTGTTGTTGTTTTTTTTGTTATTATTTTATTTTATTATTTCTAAATAGCTTTTTTATTTTTAGCTAATAGCTGATTTTTATTTCAGTTTTAAAAACTTAGAACTGCAACTTAAACTTATTTTTATTTCAGTTAGTTGCCAAGACACCATTTCTAATTTCTAAGTTTTTAAGCTTAGATTTTCATCTAATATTTATATTTTATTTCAGCTTTATTTAGTCATTTGTATTTGCTTTTGTCATTTTTTTTTTTTTTTTTTTTTTTATATTTCAATACATTCATTTTCCAGTTTAAGTAATCTTAGAACTGCAACTTAAACTTATTTTAATTTTAATTAGTTGCAATGGCAAAATTTATTTTCTTTTTAAAACATTTATTTTTCCCATATAATATTTATATTTTATTTAATTTCAGATTTATTTAGTAATTAGTTTGTGCTTTTGTAATATTTATAATTTTATTATATTTCTATGTATATTTTAATGACAGTTTTGGTTTATTAACTTATTTCAAAAAATATGTTTCATCTAATATTTGTTTTTTTATTTCATTAACTAAAAAACACTGTTCTTAATTGTTTAACGACAATTCTACAGAATAAAATAATTAATTAATGGTGACAAAAATCCCTCAGATTTACTGGAAGGGACTCAAGTCATATCTAGCATCTCTTTTGACTGGAACCAGTGAGAAGCCACTTAGAAATGGGCAAAAACCCATTTTTACTCAGGAAATGTAAAAAAAAAAAAAAAAAAAAGCATTATTCATAAATCTTAAGAATAGTGTTTAGGTTGCTGAGTCAAGAGATCTGCCACTTATGTAACACACAGTTTGCAAATTTAATTCACCCAATCGTGACACCGATGCTGGTTTTGTTGTCTTTAAGGTCTGGAGAAGGGAAAGGTTTACACTGTGAGAGTGTCAGCCACCACCATGAACGGAACCGGACCGACAACCGAGTGGATCGCAGCCGAAACCTTCGAGAACGACCTGGACGGTAAACAAACACTTTGACTTTCTTCCCTGCAGCTTCCTGCTGGTGTGATTCTCTGTGTGGCCGATTTATACGGAGTGTTTGTTCAGAATGTGAAGAACTTGAACGAATGGCATTTTATTTCTCGCTGATCAAACGGTAGACTTCATCAATACTGAAAGAGCCGCTGCATAATTCACTCGTCCTTCCACTGGAGGAGTCTGTTAAACGCTCTTCTGGTGTGAGACGAAGAGGGGAGGCCTGGGAAAACGGCATTTGTTTAATGCATTTCTATCGTTAAATGAAAAGCCTTTGAATTATTTGGATTAATGTGTCCGTTTAAAGACTCAGAATGCCATAAGAAGAGCAGCACAAAAGGAAACTTTACACTGGCGCATGGCTGCTGAGTCGGTTACAGTAAATTCAATTGATTTCAGGCTTGAGAAAACGCTGATGTGATTACTCGTGACATTGGGCTCAGATAATCGCGTCTGAGCTGTTAGGTTACTGCCATAGCTGTTGTGTTAGATCTGTGTGGAAGAAGTGAAAAGAACAACTAGCGCTGGGAGCACCACGTTCATTTACTGCCCGTCTCCACTGTTAGCGTGAAAGGATGGATATAAAGAACATTTTAGGTCATTCACTTAACCCCAAAGTCAAAGAGAACAAATATCATATTAAATATATTAAATATTTTTAAAATATGTTGCATAGTAAAATATTATATTAGTAAAATAAATATTTTCAGGCAGCTATGCCCATTTTTGGGCATTCATTCATTTATTTATTTATGTGGTCAAGAACATTCTGAGAACATTCATTTCACCACAAAATAAACAGAAAAATGATAGTAATTTATAATTTGTGTGAAAATATTAAGTCCATTTTGAGGACAATTACAGCCTTTTCTGGGCCATTATTTTTACGACCATTTTTTGCTTTTTGTCAAGAACATTCTGGGTCATTAATTTCAACCCAAAACGAAGAGGAAAATAATCATAAATTATATTTTTTATTTAAAAAAATTATGTCTATTTCAAGGCCATTATTTTTAGGGCCACTTTTTGTATTTTGTCAAGAACATTCTGTCATTCATTTCACCTAAAATGATGAGGAAAATAATTGTAATTTCATATATATATGAAATTAAGTCAATTTTTGGGCCATTTTTACATTTTGACCTTTATTTTCATGACAATTAAGCACATATTAACCTCTAATTTTGTTACTGTAATATGAAAAAATGTTGATTTATCATTCAAGTGCAGTTGTTTTTATTATACGTCATGGTATTATTTATTGCATTCATTATATTTATTGATTATTTAAATAAATAGTGTCAGTTGCATGTGATCATCAGAATTTAAGGCGGAAAATGTGTTCAATTATAATTAATAATACTATCACAATGAAATAAACCTTAATGGTCTTAAAAATAGATTTTGTTTTTGTAATATAAATTATTATTTATTATTACTATTATGAGGACCCCGACATTTCCTTTTGAAATTCAGCCAGTAATCGAAAGTCATATTTCTGTGTTGAAGGAAGCTGCTGGTTTGTTGCGAGAGGAACATTTATAGCGTGTTTTTCCATTCCATCCTCATCAAAGAGCAGCAGGAACTCTGAAATTAAAGGAACAAACAGACACGGAGGCATTTCGGCTGATTTAGATGACTAAGTTGGATTAATAGCTCGTATTTTCAGTGGCAATTGGACGTATGGAAGGACCCCGGCACTGTGTGTGTGTGTTTGTGCGTTCAAACCCTCTTTGGGCTCATTTCCATCTGCTAAAATGGGAAAAGCTCTGTGACAGCCAGACCAAAGCATCTCTCTCAAGCGCTAATGCCTCCGCTTCATCCGCTCCTACTTGAATTAGCCCCACAAATAGGCCAGTGTCTGAAATAATGAGTCAATTTAATGACTCTAAATCCAAAAGGTTTTGTCGGAAATTAGCAGCGTTGCCTTATAAATCAGAGCAGGCATTAGCACCGGCCCCTAAGATAAATTCAAATTGCGTTTCGCTAATAAAACGATGCTGTCCGTGGATCCGTTTACACAAGTTTTGCTTTTAAGCTTGGCCAAAACAAATACGAATGGATTTCTCTGCTCTTACAGCAGTTAGCTTAATGAATTTGTGCTTAAAAGCTGCTATTTAGTTCAGCGCTACACTCGACCTGAGCTCTAATGCTGTAAACATTCATTTCATGCTTTATTTTTAAGTTGTTTTCTGACAGTCCTCTCAGGGTGTATTCACACCGGTCTCGTTTGATTCGATTGAGTCGAACTCAAGTTCGTTTCCTCCCTTGGTGCGGACCTTTTGGGCAGGTGTGAATACAGCAATCCCACTCAGGTGCGGACCAAACAACTGTAACGAGACCCAGCTGAAGAGGTGGTCTCGGTCCGCTTCCAAATGAACACTGGTACGGTTGAATGGATGAACCAATGAATGGATGACCTTAAGCACACGTGTGGTTTTGTTTACAGTTTCTGGTTCACTTACAAAAAGAGCAGTGTGAAAGCGAACTGCACCAAACCAAAAAAATCAACATTGTATTTGGTCCGGACCAAAGCAAGTGAACTAGCAGACTTTCCTGGTGTGAATACACCCTCAGTGTGTTTGTGCTTGAAAGTGAACATTGATTGATGTGTCATTTCAGCAGTAATAGTCTGTATCAGAGGTTTGTCTGGTGCACCATCAAGACACAATTTTGTCTGCATACTTTAAATTTCATTCTTTAGTGTTGTTTGTGGTTTTAAATATATATAAAAAAAAAAAATCTGAATACAAATGAAAGTTAAATAATGTTTAAAAAATAAATAAATATAAATATATATATATATATATGTGTGTGTGTGTGTGTATATAATATATATATACATATATATATTGTTAATTTTAATAAATATTTAACTTTTTATTATTAATAAATATTTAGATTTATTTATATGTGTGTGTGTGTGTGTATGGATAAGAATAAAGTTAAGTTAAAATCAAAATAAAAAATTGGTTTATATGCTCACATTCCCACTCATAAGTTTTTTAAGTTTAAAATAAATTTAAATTAAAATACTTGGATGGATGGATGGATAGATTTGTTAAAAACTAATTCTGTTTCAATTACATTTTTTTCTCCTTTAATTTATTTGTAGATTATTGTTCATTGAGCTTATTTGACAAAAAGTCAAAATACAAATAATAATAATAATAAGGGTCCTAAAAATACTAAAAACGAATTGTGTGTGTGTGTGTGTGTATGTGTATATATATATATGTATATATGTATATATGTATATGTATATATATGTATATATGTATATGTATATATATGTATATGTATGTGTATATATATGTATATGTATGTGTATGTGTATGTATATGTATATGTATGTAGGTATATATATATGTATATGTGTGTGTGTGTATATGTGTGTATGCGTGTGTGTATGTGTGTATATATGTGTGTGTATGTATATATGTGTGTGTGTATATGTATATAAAATACTTTTTAAATAAGAATTTTGTACCTTTTATTTTTTTAAATACCAAATTATATACAATATCAAAATTGTCAAAGATGAGCATGTTCTAGTTTGTGTGTATTACAGAGTCCCAGGTTCCAGGAATGCCGAGTTCTCTTCATGTTCGTCCGCTGGTGAACCGAATCGTCGTGAGCTGGACTCCTCCAGAAAACCAGGACATTTTAGTGCGAGGTTATAAAATCGGATACGGAATCGGCAGCCCTCATGCCCACACGGTCACTCTGGATTACAAGCAGCGTTTCTACAGCATCGATAACCTCGGTGGGTGTAATGCCACGAACAGTCTGTCTTATGCTGACATTAGGTATGTTTACAGATGGTTTTAGACTTTTTATTCTTGTTTTCCACTCCAGATCCCAGTTCCCATTACGTCATCACCCTCAAGGCATTCAACAACATGGGCGAAGGCATTCCCATCTACAACAGCGCCACGACTAGACATCAGTCCGGTAAGAGACACAAACACACTGACTGTACGATAGTTTGAGGTTTTTATTGTGGCAGCTTTTGCATGTCTATTCAGACAGGATCAGAAGACTAAAATACACACTTCATGTTAGTTTGAAGCATATATGTGACCCTGGAGCACAAAACCAGTCTTAAGTCGCTGGGGTATATTTGTAGCAACAGCCAACAATACATTGTATGGGTCAAAATTATCAATTTTTCTTTTATGCCAAAAATCATTAGGATATTAAGTAAAGATCATGTTCCATAAAGATATTTTGTAAATTTCCTACAGTAAATATATCAAAACTTAATTTTTGATTAGTAATATGCATTGCTAAGAACTTCATTTGAACAACTTTAAAGGTTATTTTCTCAATATTTAGATTTTTTTGCACCCTCAGATTCCAGATTTCAAATAGTTGTATCTCGGCCAAATATTGTCCGATCCTAACAAACCATACATCAATGGAAAGATTATTTCAGCTTTCAGATGATGTATAAATCTCAATTTCCAAAAATTGAACCTTATGACTGCTTTTGTGGTCCAGGGTCCCATATAACATGTTTGTCTCTCTTATATCTAGCATCAGACATGTTTGTGTTTTTGCACTAGAAACAAAGCGTGGTGTAAATCTGTAACGCTTCAGGCTCTAGAAGTCAGTCTGACGTTGTTTTGTAGTGAAGAGAAACTACAATCTCTTCCTCACTCTTGTGTGTGTTAAATGCGAGGTGACAGATAGCGCACATCTGTCTGCCCCCCTCAGTTCTGGGACACACATCCAAACCTACAGGTGTGATGTGCGCTCGCGTCTCTCTTTCACTGGCTTTACGTCAGATGTCTCCGACAGCTGAACGCCGCTGTTAGAGGTTTCCAGACCCCCTGCCGTCCTGTCAGGTCGAGATTCGCGTCAGATCCCACTCTGTAGGCTTCGCATAACTCTTCTGACAGACCCCAAGACTCAAGTTTCCTAAGCTAGAGCACAAAATGACCCAGAAATGAGTTGAGGATGAACGTTAGCTTGTTTGCTACAATCATTTATAGCCTTTTTCTGCTGAGCCTGCATTTTCTGTTGTTGTTGACGACAACAAAATCAGTGGATATTTTCACAGAAAAATCAATAGCAATTCCAGGTGAATCTTAATTAAATGTTCAGAGCTCAATTGATCAGCAACATGCTGTTAATTACAGGATCATTTGGATTTGCCAAATTAGCAAAAAAACACTGTAATAGGACAGACATTAAAATACACACTTTTTAGAAAGTCAAACCACAAAATAAAAGCTCTTAAGACAGCCATAATTATATTTTTTATTTATTTACATAATTATTATTGTAATTTTACTGTTTTACTTTTCATATAAAGTTTGTATTAAAATTATTATTGTCACTGAAATCATTAAATATTATTATATAAATTTCTATTATTCATTTTTCTAATTAACAGTAAAATTCTATTATTGCAATAGTAATATATTTTTATATTTTATCTTTTTCATATTTTTATAAATCAAATAACATAAAAATACTTTGAATAATAATAATTGTTGTTGTTGTTGTTATTAAATACTGATATAATAATAATTAATTCTATTATAAGTATTATTTTTATTTAAATTATTATTAATTACTTTTATAAATACTACTATTATTCTTTTTATTTTACAGTAAAATGGTATTGCAATAGTAATATTTTTAAATATGATCTTTTTGTATTTTTATAAATCAAATCAAATAAGTATTTTGAATAATAATTATTATTATTAAACACTGTTTAAAAATTCTTTTAAATACTATTATATATTATTATTATTATTATTATTATTATTACTGCTCAATACGCTAAAAAGGATGATTTAGCCAACAAGTACCACACATGTCCATTGTAAGTGCATCACTGTGTACTTGGTTTTTGTCTTTTCACATTCTGAGGAATGAGTTGAAATAATTTTCTGTGGTAATTGTTGCATATACTGACCTTTAGAGCTTAAATTGTATTAAGCTTGTATTGTTATTATTGTATTATATTGTATCATTGTATTATTTCTTGTAATTTTCAGTGAGTATTTTTCTGTGTCTTTAAATGCTGCAATATAATCCTTGACTTGTAATAGAAATTGTCCATTTGACACCAATTATAATCAATGTTTTTTGCATATATACTGTTTTAAATTAAATATGGAGCTTTTTAATTCTAATAATATCTCTCTTTCTCTTTTTCATTCATTTTTCCTCCCACTCGTCCACCACTGAACCATTAATCCATTTTATGTTGTCTAACCCTGATCAATCCTTCCATATTTTTTAAACCCATGTGATTTTGTTGTTTTTTTTGTTTGTTTTCTTGTTCTCCATTTATCACAATGCTGTCAGACCCCATAGACCCTGATATTGATTTTTATGAACTCTTTAATAACCCACACACCCCAGCACCCGACCCCACACCCATGCTGCCCCCGGTGGGCGTTCAGGCCACCGTCCTCAGCCACGACACCGTCAAAGTCAGCTGGGCCGACAACTCGCTCGCCAAGAACCAGAAGATCACCGACTCCAGATATTACACCATCCGCTGGAAGACCAACATCCCCGCCAACACCAAATACAAGGTGTCCACCGTCTCTTTGGAACCATATTTCATAATATTGATTTATTTGGTGTTCAAAGCAACTTTATTTCATCACTTAAACTGATGTTCTGAAGAGGACTGTAGCGGTAACTAAAACTAAAGTCATGTAATTGTATTTGCTCGAAGTAAAATAAACGTTAATCAAAGTAAAATGGAAAATAAATTAAACTTATTGCAGCCAGTTGCCAAGAAAACATTTGGAATATTTATTTAATATACCAAAATAACTAAAACTGAAATAAAATAATATTAAATAAAATAAATATATAGACAGTTGAAAAAATACAAAAACACAAGAAAATTACTAAAACTTTGAGATTTAAAAAAAACTATAATAGTTGCTCAATGATACTAAAATAACACTGATTCTGTATTTCAGTTCACAATATAGTTTTTTCCTGTGCTTGGAGCGCTCTCTAGTGTTCACTCTCTCAGAATGCATTAGATACCTGTTTGGAATGGAATACTAGTGTACTGCTTAATGCATACTACATAATATACTACTATATTTATTTTTATTATATATATTTTTGTTTTGCAATATGCAGAGATTTATGTGTTTTTCTGTTGCTTATGTCATGTCAGATGGCAAACACCACGTCTCTGTTTCATACGGTAACGGCTCTGAAGCCCAACACGCTTTATGAATTTTCCGTTATGGTGACCAAGAGCCGCAGGAGCAGTACGTGGAGTATGACGGCCCACGGGACCACCTTTGAGTCCAGTAAGATCACACACACACACAGCATTTTACTATCATACAGAAATAAATTACATTTTTTCTATAATATTTTCTCTTTCAAGAAAACAACTTGAATAGAACAATGAACAAATGAATAGCCGTTTAATCTAGTTTTATCTCATTAAACATACATGCACCAGTTTTTCTACACAGGTTCCCAATTATGTTATGACTATTGCAAGAGCGTTTTATTATATAATATGTATTTCATAATTTATTATAATTTGTCTATAAATGTTGACAAAACATGAGTTTTCTCAACCTGTGCACATTTTTCTTGTTTGTTTATATAAAAAATTCATGCGATTTGAAGTACATGAAATTCAAAAACAGATGTTTAGTTTTTAGGATGCATGCAAAATGAGTGCATATTTAATTAATGTCGTCTTTGCATTTTGTTCTCAAATTTTAAAAAAATTGTTTTTTCAGTACAAATCAGATTCAACATTTTCTCGACCCTCACTCCTCAACAAATCCCTTTACAGTTACATCCATTAATTTCTATAAGAGCTGAAAATTGAGTAAAATTATATTTTATATATATATATATATATATATATATATATATATATATATATATATATATATATATATATATATATATATATATATATATATATATATATATATATAAAATTATAAATAATAATAATTAATAATAACAAACAATAAATAGAACGAAAAGAAAAGCATCTTCTTTGCATTTTAACATGATTTTGGGGCATATTGCTATGACAAATCTTTTAGTAATAGCCTTTCTCACAGTATTTCCTTGTATTCTCTGCCTTTAATGTGATGTGTAGTTCCCAGCTCTGCTCCGAAAGATGTGACTGTGATCAGTAAAGAGGGAAATCCTCGAATCATCAACATCAACTGGCAGCCTCCAACTGAAGCCAATGGCAAAATCACAGGTACCCCAAAAACATGTCCCGCTCATATTACACCACGAAATATGAATTGAAGATAATCAACTCTGTTTTTAAGATAATTTTGCATTGTGATATTATTTGCATGACATGAAACAAATTTTAGACTGACATTTACCTGATTTACATTATGGATGCCGATCACAGGATTTACATAACCAGTCGTGCATCCAAACAGAAAAGTCTTCTCACCTCAAAGCATGATTTTCAGACGTCTGACAAATCTCTGTCTCTCAGGGTACATCATCTACTACAGCACCGATGTGAACGCCGAGGTCCATGATTGGGTCGTGGAGCCCGTGGTGGGAAACAGACTGACCCATCAGATTCAGGGTCTGACGCTGGACACCACATACTATTTCAAGATCCAGGCCAGAAACTCCAAAGGCATGGGACCCATGTCAGACGCGGTGCAGTTCCGCACCCCGAAAGGTAAAGCCTCAACCTCGTTTAGACTCACCTATTAAAACATAACTTATGCTCATTAATTCATTCTGTTTGTCTTTGTTTCCAGCTGAACCATCAGACAAAATGTCAAGTGATCAAGGTAATTAAGCATGTTTCTAATGCAATTAAACAGTCACACAGCATTAAGTTTTAAATGCATTAATATTATTGCCAATTTATAATACATATATGATTTATTATATTATTATACATATTATTCATACATAATTAAATAATATTATATAAGATATGTAAAATATTATTTTAGATGTTTAGAAGTTTAATGGTCAAAGCAGTTACCAGCCGTTTTAGTTTTGCCATATAACACTAAAAATGAAATTTATATTAAATGTATTTTATTTAATTGAAATACAATTTTAATTGAATTAAATTAATTTGAATTTCAAGTTAAATATATTCTTGAAAAAAAAAAAAAAAAAAATATATATATATATATATATATATATATATATATATATATATATATATATGTATATATATTTCAAGAATATATTTAACTTGAAATTCAAATTTATATATATATATATATATATATATATATATATATATATATATACATATATATACATATATACATGCATTTAAAGCTATAAACATTTAGTTTTATATATTTATACATTTTTTATCATTAAATAAAAAGTGTAGCCATATATAATTATATATGTATTTTATAATCATTTTAAATATTCATACAATTTATATACAACAACATGCATCATTTTGCTAAACATGTTGAATTAAATTATATATTCATTTTAATAAGTTACAAATGTAGAATATATTAATATATTTTAAAAAATACACATAAAACATAATATATAAATATATTCAGTTAAATTAAGTTCTTTGATGTCTGTAGGGCTGCAAGTCAAACCCGGTCACCCGACTCTACCGGAGCACGGGATTGGATCAAACATGGGTAACCAGGAAGACACTCTTTAAAGACAGACACGTGACTCATTAAGACCTGCGGTGAAGTAACGCAGTCTTTCTCTCTGTGTGTGTCAGATAAACCAGGCATCACGGGCAGCCAGGAGAATCATATTCTGGTGATCGTGGTGATTGTCTCTGTTGGCGTGTTCACCATCATCGCTGTGGTCGTGGGGGCCGTCCTGTGTACGCGCCGCTCCAACTCCCACCAGAAAAAGTGTGTTCTTCACTCTTCTGTCTTCTTTTAAGCTCAAATACACATTTGTATTAAAACATTCCGTCCAGGGATTTTACCAGGAATAAGAATTGTTTTTGATTACCCAGAATAAGTGCTTGAGATTTCACAGAATGCCTAAAAACCTCTTAACTGTGGTAAAAGCACTGTCATAAACTACAACAGGAATGAATAATTAAAAGTACAGAAAAAGACTTAAATTTTTGTGATCTTAAGTGCTGCATGATCTGACTTCAGTTCATCTCAAAATGCTTGAATGTTGTTGTTCTGTCACAAAGAACCTTCTATTTTAATGTTATTAAGTTACTATGTAAACATTAAAATATGAATATGTGGGACTTTAATGGTATGTAAACATTTATGTGACATTATCTTTAAATGTCTATTTAAAGATTCATTTTAATTTACCATTTACTAATAGTATATATTTAATATACAAAATAAATTTGATATTACAAAAATATATTTCATAACATATCAAAAGATCATTTTAATGAGAAAAAAATTAACCAATAAAATGTAACTAAAACAAAGCTAAATTGATTTTTTTACCTTTTTATGTCAAATCCATCTCTATGAAATTATTTTAAATTATCATAAATTTAAATTATAGCAATGTATCACACATATTGTATCGAGTAGCATTTATAATGTATCTACTGTCAGAGTGCCAATATAATCAAACTACCAAACCAAACACTCTTGTTTCAGATATTTGTTTCATGATTTTAAAATAGTAAAAATTATAATTTAAAGATCTGAGCTGGTAGGTTCAAAAAAGGAAAAAAATAAAAATATCTGTCTCTTATATTCAATATTAAATATTCAAGCAAAAGCATGTGTGTTTTCAGGAAACGTGCGGCCTGTAAGTCCAGCACCAGCTCACACAAGTACAAGAGCTCATCTAAAGACCTGAAACCACCTGATCTGTGGATCCATCACGAGCGTCTGGAGCTCAAACCCATGGACAAATCACCCGAGCCCAACCCGGTCATGACAGAAACGCCCATCCCGCGGACCACCCAGGACCCGGCCGCTGAGCCCAGCCATCAGAGACGGGGTGAGAGCAGAGCGCCAGCTTCATCTCACCTACACCTAACCCAGCATCCAGGACCGAGTCTGTTTCATAAACGCCTTTCTGCATGTGTGCAGGTCATGAGGGGGAGGAGAGCGTGTCCACTTTGGCCGGTCGGAGGGGAGTGAGGCCGAAAATAATGATGCCGTTTGACTCTCAGCCTTCCCAGCGTAAGTTCACGGAGTTACCAGCTTTTTTGCAAAGAAAAAGCAAGCAAAAAGGGCACGTCATTGTCCCATGCCATCTCAGCGTGTCCTGTGCTTTTCACGTTGTGCTGAGTGAAGCGCAGTGCTCGTCTTGTGTCATAGCAGCAAACTAAATCCAAACCTAGTGAGCTTCCATCTTAATGCCAGTGCTGTGACAAAACAATAGGCAGCAATGTCGTGTTGTCTTTTAAGACGGCATATATTTGCATATTGCATATATCCTTCCTAGTCAAAGCAGCCTCATAATACATTACAGATCCATTCAAAACGAAAAATTATTATAAGTCTAATGCATTCAATCTAACGGTTCAGTCTAATTTGACTAAATATTTGCATCTGCTTTCTATTTAATTATGTTTCATAGAGTATCATAGGGCAACATACTGAGAATGTTTTATATTTTATGTACTTATTTATATGTACATATATATAATTATCGTTAAAACAGTAACAAAATAAAATATTTACCTAAACAAATTTTGCAAATAAAATGTATAAATATATTATATAAAATGTATTTAAATTATAAAACATTTAATAATTTCGTATAAAAATATTTTTAAAAAATGAATACTTTTCTATTATTATTAAAACACTATTGAAACCACTGAAAGCTAAATTACAAAGTTAAATCAATCGTATAACCTTTTGTATTCATTGTAGTTATTATTACCAACTGTTATTTTATTTTGGATTTATTGTTTTGTTTTCAGAACTATGATTTGAATGTAGTAAAATCGAAACTACAACTATTTATTTATGTGATGCGCACAGCTGCTGCCAATGTAGAGCGTTCCAAATCACTTACTTAAGAGGTTGCATATCGTTTAGAACGCTGCCTTAGTAGGGATGCTGTCTATGTAGGCGGAATACAGCAAAGCAGCTCACTAAGTTTTGGAACAGATGTGTTGTGCTGTGTTGTCGTGGTAACCTCACTGTGTGTGTGTGTGTGTGTGTGTGTGTGTGTGTGTGTGTGTGTGTGTGTGTGTGTGTGTGTGTGTGTGTGTGTGTGCGTGTCTCAGCTGTGATTAGCGCTCACCCCATCCATCCCCTCGATCATCTTCATCACCATCATCATCACTATCACCTCCCGCCGCGTGGCTACCTTCATCACCAGATCAGCCTGAGAGCGCCTGCCACCCCCAGCACGTTCTCAGACAGACCTCCGTCTGCAGGTGAGAGCGCAGTGATGCTTCTCCAGGGTACTTCAAAGGATACACATTAAATAAACATAATACTCAACATGGTACCATGGTTACTGTGAGTAATGTATCTACTTTAGAGAGCTTTGAGAATAGTTATGATCTTAAAATGTTAACCCTCTAAGCGCCAAAGTCGCAAAATTGCGACAAGACGTCATACTTCATTAAACAAACTGTAGTTCCTAATATGGTGTAGTATCTCATTTGTATTCCCTACCACTAGATGGCAGACATGTAGTACTTCGATTCTAGACCAAAATTGTTCGAGGAAATAGCAGAGCAAGTGAGCTATCGTGTCATTGATGCGGAAGCAGTTCAGTTCTTAGCGTCTGAGTAAATTGTGAGATTTGTGAGAGAAAATCGCCAAATGGCTAATAAAAAGTTGTACTGTGAGGACGTGTTGCAAATGTTATTCGCCTGTTCTGACTCTGAAGGGGAATATTTGCCTTTGGAAATGACGATCGGCCGTCTAATGATTGCGCATCTCCCGGTACATCTTTGCATGCGCAATGGCGCCGCCGTAAATGGCGAGAGTGTTCACAAAGCACCATCAAGTGATAATTTCGAGCCTTGCCCAACGGGGATGAGGGTGGCAGGGGTGGACGTGGTCTTAGTGTCCATAGGAGAGGCATCGCGTTACTGATGGTCGGCCAGACTGCGACTTTTTTTCTGATCACGCGCGCTCAAAGGGCCGCCGGCAGGCAGTACAGGTGCAGTCAGTGTGGGGTAGGTCTGTGCACTGTGCCATGCAATGAGAGGTACATACTCTCAAGAACTATAAACTGTCACCTAGATACCTGATTGGGCAGATGGCTGGTCAACTGATAAAAAAAATAGGTACATGTATTTTACTATGGCACAGTAATATAGTAATAATTTACTACTTTCTCCTGTTTTACTGTTGATTTCCTCTTTTCATGATCATTTGGAATGAGGATAAAAAGACAAAAAAAAAAAAAACATGCAAATAAGTTCAAACATCCATTCAATATCTATTATTTCCTGAATATTACTGATGAACTGATCAAAAAGTAGGCTACTGTTCACATGCGTTTTACACATAGTATAGTAATATAGTAATAATTTAGTACTTTCTCCTGTTTTATTGTTGGTTTCCTCTTTTCCTGATCATGTGGAATGAGGATAAAAAGACAAAAAAAACCTAAAAAAAAACATGCAAATAAGTTCAAATATCAATTCAATATCTACTATTTCCTGAATATTATGAAATTCAAGAGGACCGCCCCCTGATGACATCATAATATGCAAATTAGATGAGTATATTTACACCCCACATAAACTTTAGGTCATGCCCAACATTTTTCTAATTTACAGTAGATCTCTATCTTTAAACCCTTTCAAGCTACAAGCTTTTGAAATCTTGATGTCAAAATCCAGCATTTTTTCAAAAAAACCCTGGCGCCTAAAGGGTTAAAATGGGTGATTCAGTCTTATGGTTGATCTGAGCTGCAACTGAAATACTATCACAAGTTTTGACCCATCAACTACCATATACATACACACAGTCAAACCAAAATTTATGGAATATGACGAATCACAACACCACGGTGACCCAAGGAAAAATGGGGATTAAAGTCCAAAACATGACTTGAAATAACCTAACAAATCAATCGGGGCTAAAGCGGTTCTCACTAATTTGTGCACGCTTATTCTTAAGCAGCCCTTAATGTCGATCATGCATCAAATCGATCCACCATGACGAATATATTTGTGCTGTTTAATGCATTTGAGACGTGTTTTCCTCAGTGCATAACTGACATGTCACGAGTATATTTTTCATCTGTAAATGTTAGAAAGTCATGCAAACATTTCCATTTTGCTGTCAGGAGTGGGCGAGGCACGCGAGAGCAACGAGCGCTAAACAGACGGAGCGCAATAATTCTGAGTAAAATATACATTTTGCTAAAATATTTGTTGTTGGACATTAAATGTATCTTTTGTAGAATTTTAAACCTACATATAAGTGTAAGTTTGTAATGGGTGAATCAAATGTAAGTTAGTACAGTCCTAATCACTGATCTCAGATGAGTTAATGTGTGTTTTTTTATAGCAGTTTAAATAGTCGTTTTCTTTATTATTTATTTTCATTTTTAATTCAGTGATTTTAACTTTTAATTTAGTTATTTTAATGCTTTAAAGAGGCATTTTAGATTGTAATGTTCTAATGTTCTGCTATCTGTTCTGCAAATTATAAAAGGTACAGCTGTCATAAAACCAGAGAGAAAGGCTGCATGGCTAGTAACTGTAAAAAAGTCAAATGATAGTATGTGAGACGGTGGTAATATCATTGTGTTCCTATTGGTCAGTGTTAGAGGAACTCAGCTTAGCCTGCTTTAGACCAGGGGCCTGTACCATGATGGTAGCTAAACATATACCGAGTTGCAGGATTAGTTTCGAGTTGACAAAACCAAACCACTTTGTTGGTACCATGATGCTGATCATCAACTTTCTCTGTCAACTCAGGCTTTGATCCTGAGTTTGTGGAGCGCATGCGCTTGAATGTGTGGCATCATGGTGAACAGCCAATCATATGTCTTGCAACACAGAGCAATTGCGATTCGCTTCTCGTGAGAGAGCCAAAAGATCCAAAACGCTTTTGATAAAGGTTCAAAATTGAAGAATATGAGGAATTTAAATTCAAATTTACACTGAAGAAAGTACTTGTCCATGAAAGAGGACAAATAAAATACTTTGTCTTGCTCTATCAGTGCAGTCACAAGTGAGTGACTTTTGCCTCAGATGTGTCACTTTGCTCACATCTGATTGGTCCAATTTCAGTTTGAGATCTCTAACATGGAACATAACCCGCCCGGAGCAGATTAGCTGTGGAGTGTGTGTGTGTGTGTATATATATATATATATATATATATATATATATATATATATATATATATATATATACACACACACACACACACACACACACACACACACACACACACACACACACACACACACACACACACACACACACACACACACACACACACACTGTATGTATGTATGTGTATATGTGTACAAATCATTGGTGTTTGGTGATGAGTTTTTATATATATATATATATATATATATATATATATATATATATATATATATATATATATATATATATATATATATATATATATATATAAATTTGTATTGTAGTAATATAGTAATTTCTGTGTGTGTGTGTGTAGAATCTGTAAGGAATCAACCTGAACCTCCGGTTGCCCCCAGTCAGCCCAGCACTACAGCTGAACTGCAGAAGACAGAGGCGGTGATCGAAGAGGAAGAGCCGCCGAGCATAAACCCTCCGACAGCCCACGTCCGGCCCACACACCCGCTCAAGAGCTTCGCTGTGCCAACCGTCACCGTTTCCGCCCATAACCCGCCCACCTATGAGACCGCATTACCCAGCACCCCTCTTCTAGCACAACCAGGTCTGTTTTTTTTTTTAAAAATACATGCGTACCAAAAAAACCACTGTGGTAGATAGTTTCACATGTTGTGGAGCTCAGCATGTTCGTCTGTGTTTCAGTGCCCGGCGTGAAGACCGCGTCTATCGGGACACTAAATCGAGTGCGAGCTCCGATGGCAGTAACAGTCCCCAGTGCACCTGACCAATCAGAAACCAGCAAGATGCTGGACATGGTGAGTACTGGAGACATGTCTCACTTCCTGTAATGTAGAGGTTGACCGCGCTGGTGCACTGTATTTCAGTAAATGCTTCATTATCATGAAAACATCTTATGTTCACATCAGTGCTATTTTAGTATTATTTTATACTATTGTAGTTTATTATAGTCAAATATCATATTCGATACGATTCACAATTAAATTCAATGCGATTCAATCAACGATTCGATTCTTGTGTGTGTGAGATGAAATTGCAGTATGACGAACTGCAACTTCATTTCAGATTATTTCAATTAAAATGTTTTTAAGAGTTTTAGTTTTAGCTAACAGTAACAACCCTGGTAATAAGAAATTATATTTTGCATAAAGAAATGAAGCCTGTTTTTAGGACCACTAAGATTTTTTTACATTGTGATATTTTTTTATGACAAATCAGCAGATTATTAATTTAAAATTGAATAAATAGACTATAAATAGTCTTTAAATTCTCATTATTTTATGCAATAAAATATCTCAATGTGATATATATATATTTTTTTTAATTGTGTTTAGATATTTATCATATATTTTGTAGTCCATATATATTTGCAAATTTTGTCAATTTTCATTAAATTTTAAATTTGGTTTTAAAAAATGAATGTGAATTGTAGTAAAATAGTTACATTATTTTAACAAAATTTATTTGTAATTTTTTTTTTTAAGTGTTATGTTCCATTATATGAAAGTTTGAATGTGTGTTTAATTTTTTATTTCTCCTATTTCTTCTCTTTTTACTCACTGGCTGGCTTAATTTAAATGGTTTTGTCTTTCTGTGTCTAATTTCGAATAACGAATAACTCCAAATATGAAATGCTTTTTAATTTGTGCTACGCTTCTGAAATGCATGCGCTTTTGTTTGTTTTGTTGTAGGTTGCGCTGTAGCGTCTTTCTTTATACTTTCAATCTCACCAAACCCATTTCCCTCCTTTTTCCTCTCGCTTTTCCTCTTTCTGCTTGTTTTGTTGGTTCTTTTTTTCCCTCCGTTGCATCCCTCAATCCTAACTCTAACACGGCTTGTCTGGCATGGCTCTCTCTCTCTCTCAGACGTATGAGACGGATGAACTCTCAGAGGAAATGGCCCACCTGGAGGGTCTGATGAAGGACCTGAATGCCATCACCACAGGCTGAAGCGCTGCAATCACACACGGCTGAACCGCGTCCTCAGGAACAACCAGGACATTTGAATGAACACTGATCTCAGATCAGCCTTGAGAATGACTGAAAACAGATCACCGCTTCATCTTCTCCATCCTGCATGGCAGAGAAATCTGTAAAATGATGAAAACTCAATGCCATTTTCTCAACTCGGATGAACCGTTCCACACAGAAAACACACAGTTTTTTGTAGGATTGTATTTACGTATTCCATATTTTTAGCCTGTATGTGTTTTCATTGTGTATATGATCATTTTAGGACTTTTATTTCTTAGGGTGAAACCTCACATGCTCAAACATTGGGCTTCATTCATGAAATGCAAGCAGAATAATTTTGTGTAAAATATGCGTAAAACCATTCTTATGTAAATTGCCGCATTCAAATCAATGCAAAAATTTACACAATGAACGATTTACACCAAAATTTGTACGTGGATCCATTTTCACGTAAATGTTGCATTCAGAATATCGTTATTGCGTAAATTGTCAAATGGGCATTTTTTCAGCGTCGGTAACATCATCTTAGTTGTTGCATTTGAATTGAATGCCACGATTTGCATAAGAGCAGTTATTGAACAATTTGCAAATAATTTACAATTATTTGTTTGCTCATGAATGTTTCATGGACTTTTTTGCAGTGTCTTACATCATGTTTAAATGTTTCATCTCTGGAGAGAAACCAAAATCTCTTGTCCTCAGACGCCGGTAGCATTCAAAGTCTGAATATGCATTGGAAATTTCCACATGGACAGACATTTACGACCATCTTAATTCAGTCCCAATCCAGTAACGTTGATGTTTGGTGCTTCAGAAACTCCTCAAACGTGGGACTTGTGAGAACGGAGAACGAATGAACCGGTTCCTCATGTACGTTCCTCTTCCTCAGGACCCTGATACCTGTTTTTGGGGCCCTGGAGATTCATCATGAAGGAGTTTAATGCCAAGTGACTCTCAGATTTTTGTACTTTGAGAGGTATATAAATATATATACGATGAACTGCAAATGTTTGCTTACGTGAATACTTTGTACACTCTCAAAAAGGACAATTTTTTATATATATATATTCATCTTTCGGTTGGTTTTTATATGAAGATGACACATTGCTTTGTAAACATTTTCCATGTAAGTTATGAACGGTTAAATATTCTGCGTTGTGTTTTCACCGTGCTGTTTAGCCAATCCCTTCTCCCAAAGAATGAGCGAAAGAAAATATCAGCGACAAACTCTGCCTTGCTCGTGTACAGTTTCTCACGTCATGAATGTCAATGTGGCTGTAACCAGGTCTGCTTATGAATACAATTGTTGTTTGTGTTTACAATAACGGGGGAAGATTTAAAAAAAAAAAAGGAAAAAAAAGAAGACACCAAACCATGTTGTATGGCTGGTGTACCGTCAACTGTCATTTGCACTTTTTATATTTTGGATTTGAAATGAATCGCTGATGCCATGTGAAATATGAACCTATTTTATGTAACAATGATGTCACAAGTAAACGGCTGGTTTCAAAGACATTTAACTGTTGTTTATTTTGTTACATTGTTAAATAAGACCATATTTGCATTTTTCTCAAACTTGTGATTTTCGGTTCAACGTTCGCTGAAGAAAAGTGGAACGATTATTTATTTTAAGTTATTTTACAATGTATTGTAGCTCATTACTTTAATTATCAATGCTGATTTTGTACTCTGCTCAATTCAGGCATCTAGAAGGTCACTGATGGATAAAAGGTAGATCAAATAAATCAATGAAAAAGTTATGGACAAATCAAACTGGACCAAATACAAAGCCTTGTGGGACACCGCTGGTTAAAAACAAAGAACTTGGGCCGTAAGTCTGAAAAAGTGTTAAATTTACATAATTTTATCATCAGTTCCACATGAATCAAGTTACGCAAACATAATTTGTTCACATAACTTCATGGAAGTTATTTCTAAGTGATCCAATTAAGGGGTCTTAATGTGTTGATTTATTCAGTTTCATATTTTTTGTCACAATGCAAAATTGTAATATTGTTTCATTAGCTAATTAACTATTAGCTAGCAATAGCACATTGGCAAATTAAACACTATTAAATGCCCTTGAGTAAAGCAGGTTTCTAAATGGCAACAACTAAACATTAAACACTCAAGACATCCATCATTTTGCTTAAAAACGCAATTCGACATTTATTTTAAGTTCCATGCAAAGCATGCTGGGAACTGTCAGTGTTAGTTGTCAGCTGCAAAACAAGTGCTGCTGAACCTACTTGATAGTTTCACATTCGCCTACATAATTTAATCTAGTAGACTGCACATTTTAGAGAACTACGTTTATTGAAATCAGTCACGAAGAAAAACTATTCTGTTGTGTAGATCTCAAATAATATTGAGCAAATTGGACAATCTATGTTTTCCCGTTTTTTTTTTTAAGTGTATCTACAACCTAATAAAGGATATCTGAAATTCCTTGTGTTTGATATGATCACACGACTAAGAATTCTGCTCTAAATGCATTTGCTTTAATACCATAAATAAAAATGACTCGGACAAAATTTGTTAATCAGAAAAATTTTATTTGCTCAAAATAAACAAAAAAAAAAAAACAAGTACTTACACTGTTGAAAAATATCTTCTGATCTCATCTGACACAATTATATAACCCTTTCCAGCAAGTGGCATTTTGTGTGGCAAACCATTTTACCCATTTGTTTAAAAAGTTAGGACTTTCTAAGGCTAAAAAAAAAATCACCCATGTAAATTTAAGTCTGAGTACTAATCAAACTATTTTGATTTGACCGTTTACAATCAGTAGCCTAAAATAAGCTTGTACACATGGGAGGAAAAAACATTGCTTATCAAAAAACACACACCCAATGCAAAATCTACATCCCACCTTTAGTCTTACGATTAAGACAATACCAGTAATGTTCTCTGTGTCCGTCAAGATTCCGAGGTTGTCAAGGTTCTAATTATGCAAACATGGCCATGCCTCCACGGAATTCTGGGTGCATATCATTATTTTTTGGCACTAATATGGAATGCAGAATGTTTTCAGGAAATCAAATGATATATGAATCAAAGCTTTTATTTACAACTCTATAATCTTTAAAATTGTAGCAGAATTGTAACATCTAGACTCTCATGACATACACATATAATCATTGCTTTGAGAAGGTTTTGAGATCCTTCATGATCATTTTTTTTTTATTTAAAGAGACTCCTGTACCACTATGGATGACGGGGAAATATTAAATTACTTTATATACAGCATAACCAAGGTCAAAAAGGATACAGGACACAATTTCTGCGCACAAACAAATATACAAACACACTGATGAACATTTCAACTTCATACCTTCTGCTTCAAAACAAAAAAATAAACACGAAAGTAGTGCCTCTGCAGTCCACAGCGGGACCAAATCAAGATCCAGAACCAAAGCAGGTGAGCGGAGCTGGACTTTGGGTTCTGTGTGGACCGCCGGGACAGTGAGGGAAGAGATGCGGGATCTCGGTGGTGCTTTCTGGTTCTAGTTTCTCTGCATAGAGCTTTGGGCGGCTGTGGTGGCTGCATTGGCGGCTGCGGTCTGGAAGGTGCGGTTCGTGAGGACGCCTTGGGAGAATTCCTGCTGCGCCTTGTGGAAACTGGCGCCGGTGCGACGGTAGTGGGAATGAACCTGGGAAAGAATCGCACCAATGACAAAAAAATACAAACCAAAGAACCAGAGGTTTTCACTCAGAAATCGTGAGCTACTTACCATTTTCAGTAAAACGACCGCCAGTGCGGCAGTGGCCGTGAAGAAGGCCGCCACCACCATCATGATGACACCCACCGCTTTGTTACTGCCAATCGCTGCTATGGCACTGATCCAACCGCTGTAATTAAATGAACATCGATGAACCAATTTTATGCTTGTTTCTTCTAAATGATGCATTGTTACGAAAAATATGTGCATACAAAAGAATATTCTAGGAAGTTTACAAATTTTTTAGGAGTGCATACATTTTTTTTGCATTCACTTTTACAATGTACTATTTGTTTGATTTTGAACAAATTTCTAAATACTGAAAAGCAACCGTGTGTGTGCGTGCGTGTTATATATATATATATATATATATATATATATATATATATATATATATATACACACACATACATATTTAATATACGTCTCATTATATTACAATAGATTTATAATGTCATTTAAAAATGAGAGAAACAAAAATTATTTAAAAGAAAATTCTAAACAATTTTAAAAAATCTGAAACGCATATATTATAAGTTTATAAATAAATATTTTCTAAACAAAAATATTTTAAATATTGTAAACACAAATTCTAAAGAAATAATGAAAAGAAATTCTAAAACACACATACAATTTGTTTTATTTAGAATGAATTGTATATATAATATGACGATATAATATATATAAAATTCACAAAAATCTAACCTTTCATTGGATAATAAGAATTTAAAATGGGGGGAAATATCATTATGAAATAAATGTTTTTCTCAAATATACGTTGGACACAATTAACGGCACCCTTTTATTCAATACTTTTTGAAACCTCCATTTGCCAGTTTAACAGCTCTAAATGTTCTCCTATAATGCCTGAAGAGGTTAGAAAACACCTGACAAGAGATCAGAGACCATTCCTTCATCCAGAGTCACTCCAGACCCTTTAGATTCACAGCTCCATGTTGCTGCTTCTCTTCAGTTCACTCATGTTCTACAGGGTTCAGGTCAGAGGACAGGAACGACCAGCAGAAGCTTGGTTTTGTGCTCAGTGACCCATTTTGTGTTGATTTTGAGGTTTGTGTTTGGATTATTGTACGGTTGGAAGATCCAAACATGGCCCATTTTTTATCTGTTGGTATTTGATAGAATCCATGATGCCATGTGTCTAAACAAGATGTCCAGGACCTCCAGCAGAAATATAGGCCCACAACATCAAAAATACAGCAGTATATTTCATTGTACACATGGGGTACTTTTTATCCCTGTGTTCACCAAACCCATCTTGAGTGTTTGCTGCTAAAAAGCTCATTTTTTTAGTTTCATCTGACCATAGAAGCCAGTCCCATTTGAAGCTCCAGTCGTGTCTGATAACTGAATATGCTGGAGTTTGTTTTTGGATGAGCGAGGAGACTTTTTCTTGAAACCCTCCCGAACAACATGTGCTGATGTAGGCGCTGTTTGACAATATTTTCTTGTTGAGGTTTTCTGACCCCGAGACTCAACTATTTCCTGCAATTCTCCAGCTGTGGTCCTCGGAGAGTCTTTAGCCACTCAAACTCTCCTTCTCGCCGTGCATTAGGACGATATAGACACACGTCCTCTTCCAGGCAGTTTCCTAACATTTTATGTTGATTGGAAATTCTTAATTATTGCCCTGATGCTGGAAATGGGAAAAGGCTCTTTTCTTAAAGCCACTTCACTAATTTGTAAAGCTCAATTATCTTTTGCTGCACATCAGAAATATATTCTTTGGTTTTTCTCATTGTGATGGATGATTAAGGGAATTTGGGCTTTGTTTTCCCTACTATTTATATTTCTGTGAAACAGGAAGCCATGGCTGGATAATTGCATGTTCATAATCACCCTGGAGTGCTCAAAATTGTGAATATGAATGGGAATATACTTCAGAGATATGTTACTCATAAGAATTTCTAGAGGTGCCAATAATTGTGTCCAACGTGTATCTGAGAAAAACATTTATTTCATAATGATATTTCCCCCCATTTTAAATTCTTATTATCCAATGAAAGGTTAGATTTTTGTGAATTTTTAAAATAAAAGATCAAAAGGATTAACAATGCAGATTAATTTTCACAGCCTTCTTTGATCATATTTACCAAGGGTGCCGATATTTTTGGCCTTGACTGTATATATATACACACACACACACACATATACATATATATATATATACACAGTGAGGAAAATAAGTATTTGAACACCCTGCTATTTTGCAAGTTCTCCCACTTAGAAATCATGGAGGGTCTGAAATTGTCATCGTAGGTGCATGTCCACTGTGAGAGACATAATCTAAAAAAATCCAGAAATCACAATGTATGATTTTTAACTATTTATTTGTATGATACAGCTGCAAATAAGTATTTGAACACCTGTCTATCAGCTAGAATTCTGACCCTTAAAGACCTGTTAGTCTGCCTTTAAAATGTCCACCTCCACTCCATTTATTATCCTAAATTAGATGCACCTGTTTGAGGTCGTTAGCTGCATAAAGACACCTGTCCACCCCATACAATCAGTAAGAATCCAACTACTAACATGGCCAAGACCAAAGAGCTGTCCAAAGACACTAGAGACAAAATTGTACACCTCCACAAGGCTGGAAAGGGCTACGGGAAATTGCCAAGCAGCTTGGTGAAAAAGGTCCACTGTTGGAGCAATCATTAGAAAATGGAAGAAGCTAAACATGACTGTCAATCTCCCTCGGACTGGGGCTCCATGCAAGATCTCACCTCGTGGGGTCTCAATGATCCTAAGAAAGGTGAGAAATCAGCCCAGAACTACACGGGAGGAGCTGGTCAATGACCTGAAAAGAGCTGGGACCACTGTTTCCAAGGTTACTGTTGGTAATACACTAAGACGTCATGGTTTGAAATCATGCATGACACGGAAGGTTCCCCTGCTTAAACCAGCACATGTCCAGGCCCGACTTAAGTTTGCCAATGACCATTTGGATGATCCAGAGGAGTCATGGGAGAAAGTCATGTGGTCAGATGAGACCAAAATAGAACTTTTTGGTCATAATTCCACTAAACGTGTTTGGAGGAAGAAGAATGATGAGTACCATCCCAAGAACACCATCCCTACTGTGAAGCATGGGGGTGGTAGCATCATGCTTTGGGGGTGTTTTTCTGCACATGGGACAGGGCGACTGCACTGTATTAAGGAGAGGATGACCGGGGCCATGTATTGCGAGATTTTGGGGAACAACCTCCTTCCCTCAGTTAGAGCATTGAAGATGGGTCGAGGCTGGGTCTTCCAACATGACAATGACCAAGCACACAGCCAGGATAACCAAGGAGTGTCTCTGTAAGAAGCATATCAAGGTTCTGGCATGGCCTAGCCAGTCTCCAGACCTAAACCCAATAGAGAATCTTTGAGGGAGCTCAAACTCCGTGTTTCTCAGCGACAGGCCAGAAACCTGACTGATCTAGAGAAGATCTGTGTGGAGGAGGCCAAAATCCCTCCTGCAGTGTGTGCAAACCTGGTGAAAAACTACAGGAAATGTTTGACCTCTGTAATTGCAAACAAAGGCTACTGTACCAAATATTAACATTGATTTTCTCAGGTGTTCAAATACTTATTTGCAGCTGTATCATACAAATAAATAGTTAAAAAATCATACATTGTGATTTCTGGATTTTTTTTTTTAGATTATGTCTCTCACAGTGGACATACACCTACGATGACAATTTCAGACCCCTCCATGATTTCTAAGTGGGAGAACTTGCAAAATAGCAGGGTGTTCAAATACTTATTTTCCTCACTGTATATATTACACAGTGCCTTGCGAAAGTATTCATACCCCTTCATTTTTTTTGTTGCTGCCTTATGTTAAACTGCTTTAAATTACTTTTTTCCCCACATCAATCTACACTCCATACACAATGATTGTAAAGCAAAAAACAGGTTTTTAACAACGTTGCAAATTTATTAAAAATAAAAAACTAAAATGATTCCATTGCATAAGTATTCATACCCTTATCTGGGACTTTATTTAGCTCAGGAGTATACATATTTCTTGTAGATGTCACTACACTTCGAGTGCAGTTAACCTGTGGCAAATTCAATTGAATGGGTATGATTTGGAAAGGCACACACGTCTTAATAAAAGGTCTAACAGCTGATAATGCATATCAGAGCAAAAACCAAGCCCTGAAGTCCAAAGAACTGCCTGTAGAGCTCAGAAACAGGTTTGCGTCAAGCCACAGATCTGAGGAAAAGTTCAGAAAAAATTCTGCTTCATTGAAGTTTCACAGAAGCATGCAGTCTCTGTTACCCTTAATGGAAGAAGTTTGAAACAACCAGGACTCTTCCTAGATCTAGCCTCCTGGCCAAACTGAGCAACTGATGGAGAAGGGCTTTGGTTAGACTGGTGACCAAGAACATGATGGTCACTCTAGTTGAGCTCCATGATCATATATGCAGATGAGAGAAACCTACAGAAGGACAAACATCAATGCAACACTCTAACGATCTGGACTTTATGGCGGTGTGGCCAGACTCAATCCTCTCTTCAGTTAAGACACATGAAAACACACTTGGAATTTACAAAAAAGCAACTAAAGGACCCTCAGACTGTGAGAAACATCCAAACATCACGTTTGAAGGAAACCAGCTCTGATCATCACCTGCACAGTAGCATCCCAGCAGTAAAGTGTGCTGGTAGCAGCCTCATGCTGTGGGGCTGTTTTTCAGTGGCAGGGTCTGAGGGACTCGTCAGAGTAGAAGAAAAGCTCAATGCACCAAAATATTGAGACAGCCTTAATGAAAACCCAGTCCAGAGCATTCAAAACCTCAGACTGGGCAGAAGGTTTACCTTCCAACAGGACGATGACCCTAAACACACAGCAAGAGTGGCTCATAGACAACTCTGTGAATGTCCTTGAGTGGCTCAGCCACAGCCTGGGATTGAACCCAATCAAGTATTTCTGGAGAAACCTGAAAATGTGCATCTGCCCCCATCCAACCTGACAGAGCTTGAGAGGTGAAGAGGTGAGGTGAAGAATGGCAGATAATTGCCAAATGATGATGTGCAAAGCTTGTCGCATCAAACAAAAAAAGACTTGAGACTGTAAAGGTGCTTCAGCTTAATATTTAGTTCAGGGTATGAATACTTATGCAATGTACTTATTTTATTTTATTTTTTTTAATTTACGAAGTTGACAATTCTGTTTTTGCTTTGTCAGTATGGTGTATGGAGTGTAGATTGATGTGGGAAAAAAAAGTAATTTGAAACAGTTTAACATAAGGCAGCAACATAAAATGGGGGAAGAAAATGAAGGGGTATGAATACTTTTGCAAGGCACTGTATATATATATATATATATACACATACACATTTATTTTAATCATGACAATTCTCTGAAGATTTTAGCATGGTGATGTTTATGACATGTTGATGTATTTGGTCTTGGCGGAATAGATCTGCTACGCTGCTGCTGAATTGCTGCTGCTGTTGGTTATTGCTGTAGTTGTAGATTATTGCTGCTACAAGCAAGTACAAGAACTTGCTACTGCCAGTGCTTACGGCGATACGGTGCTGTGAGTATTTAAGACATACTGCTGCTGCACAAATAGCATATAAAATAACTAGGGCTGGGTTTTGACAAATTTCACGATTCGATTTGATTCTCATTCACAAACTTGCGATTCGATTACCGATTCGATTTAATATCGATTTATTCAAGCATAAATTAAACATTGAAGAACAGTAACATTTATAATGAATGTGTTATATGGTGCAGCAAAAGGCCCCTCTCTACAGTTTATGGTTACCAAGTATGTTTTTCTGAGGTAAATGTGACGTTACGTGACATTGTTTACAAGCTGTTATATTGACGTCTTTGCGCGGCTGAAACACTGATTGAGCGATTACATGAGACAAGATACGGATTGTAAAGTTGTACTCTTTCTTTTAACTTACCTTCGGATGTTTAGTCATGTTTATTTTGTGATGAAACTGGTATTAAAGCAGAGGAGATTATTGGGATTTAAGAATCGATATCATTCCATAAAAATGAGAATCGATTAATATCGAGATATCAATATTTTTTACCCAGCCCTAAAAATAACCCGTAGCAGATCTATACAGGTGGAACTGGGGAAGGTGGTGGGTTTCAGAGGAACTCTGAAAGCATGCTGCAAATGCTCAAGTGAATGCAAACCAGCTATTTAAATGTAAAGCAGCAAGCTCATTGGCTGCGTATGCAACATGAACCAATCAGCTTGTGCCAAGTCGTTTAACGCTCTGAATATCATCAGTTACGTTAACAACCCGTCAGCCTGCGTCATCAAAAGTTTCATGACTGAACTATACATACATATATATATATATATATATATATATATATATATATATTCTAATTATATTCTATAAAATTGTGAATAATATCAAAATAAATGCATATCTAAAAATAAACAGAATAAAATTTCAAAATGCTGAATCTGAATCAATCATTCCAGGGAGTCTCATAACAATATTTTCATAATAGTCTAAATAATCTTGAGAAAATAATGTTATTAATGGAAGAGAACTGAGAAATCAAGCATGTTTCTATCAGGCTTCAAAGGCTGACGAGTGCTGCTTTAAGAGGAAAACAAAGCAAGAAGTTTAAAGAGCGAGAAGACGTACTTCAGACAGGAAGCAAGAGTTTTAAAGGAAGTCCAGCAGCAGAAAACCGTTAGTGCAGGAAGAGATACTCGTCAAAGAGACAGAAGAGAGAGCCGAGCATCAGAAAGTCATCTGTCACACGGGAGAAACACAAACGTCCAGCTCAGAGATGTTTGGGTGAAATATTCCTTTAATACTCCCTAAATAAATATTACTGCCTAATTATTGCCTAATTAAACATCACTAATGAATTGTAAAGCAGAATGAAGTGCAGGGGAGCTGTATAGAGCGGTCTCAACTGTACCTGTTGCCCCATCTCGGGATGCCCACGCTCTGAATCACAGACACGACGATCTGAGCGAAGAAAATGAAGAAGAAGAAGAAGAAATTGAAGGAGCTGTCAGTCCTGAAAGAGAAGGAAATATACTTATCATTGAGAAGAAAGAGACTTGCTGACAATGAAAAAAAATGTAAATATTAAATGAAAAACTTCAACATTCAGAAAATCAGAAATGTTGCCTCGGCAACTAGCTGAAAATAAAATAAAATTTGTTGAAATGCTAAAATTACTCAAAATTAAATTCTAACTGTTCAAAATCAAATGTTATATATTGCTATATTAGACACAGCTATTTTTTTTACATGCACATTATATACTGATGAGCAGAATTTATTTATGAAAATATTTTTTTAATAATTAACATTTTCATTTAATATTATAATTGATTATAATTGTAATAATTATAATATTTATGGAAATATATTAAATCTATTTTAGTAATTATTTTAGGTACAGATATTTTAATACATTAAAATAATAAAAATAAAATAACAAAATATTAATACAACACTATAATTGTATACAAATATTTCAGAGAACCTCATAATAACATTCTCATAATAGTGTCTCAAAATTAAAGATGTCAAATACTAAATTTACTAAAACTGAAATAAATTAAAGCTAAATATAAAAAACAATAATAAAAATAAAAGTTAAAAATGAAAATTACTCAAATTTAAACTAAAATAAAATTGAAAATAAAAGCCATTTCAAAATATTAATAAACACTATAATAGTATACAAATATTCCAGAGAGTCTCATAATAATGGTCTCATAATACAGTCTCAAAATTGAAAACTGAAAATGTAAAAATAAAGGCTAATTCTAAACATTAATAAACACCAAAATAGTATACAAATATTCGTGATAACGTCTCAAAACTGTAGCAAGTGTCAGAAATGCATCTATCGTGGAAGTGGCGTAAACAGCATGATGTGATGTGATGGTTTGAACGCTGTTGGAGACAGAGACTGACCTGAAGGCTTTATAGACGGGTCTGAACCAGCAGAGGAAGGAGCAGGGAGCGAACAGGATGAACCAGAGGATGGACAGACCGAAGTCCACGCCTGCGTCTGTGTTAGTGGTGAACTCAGCTAGACAGGCCAGAACGTTCAGAAACAGCGTCACACACTGCCCTGCAAACACACACACACACACACACACACACATTAAACATACGGCCGACAGAGTCCAACTCAATCTGATTACATACATTATCTATCAAACAAACACATAATATAATGTTTTCTTCAGCATTCAATGTTAAATTGTATTACAGCCATGACATTTTGAAATGATGTAAGTTTTTTTTTTTTATTATATAATAAAAAGAAAACTGATAGAATAGAAAAATAATAGAGCAAGCTAGTGTTAGAGGCCTTTTTTGCGTTTGTTAATTGTATAATAAATGAAAAGAAAACAAATAGAATACAAAAAGATTAAAGAAGCTAGTGTTAGGTATTTTTTTTAGTAAATGAATAGAGTGCAAGTCTAAAAGGGGCACGTTTGTTTTTTTAAGAATAGAATTAGAATAGAGTGCTAGAGTTAGAGGGTCAAATAAAGATTATATACATCTAATATTACATATATTTTCATATCAGTACTGTTATTGTTAACTAAAACTAATTAACTACCAAATAGTTAGTAAAAACTATTAAAAATGTAGCTGCAATAATATAAAATATAAATATTACATGGAAACGTTTACAATTGAAAAATTAGAAATGCTTTCTTTGGCAACTAACTAAAATAAAATAGGTTTAAGTTATAAAATATAATAATAATAATAATAATAATAATAATACTACATTTAAAAAAATTTAAACAGGAAATATTAAAAATAAAACAACTTTGTGTTGAAAACTTTTTTTTTTACTCGGAACAGCATCTGGAATAAGGAATGTGTAAAAAAAAAAAAAAAGCTCGTAAAAAGTATTTAAAAATATTTTGGATAACTGAAATAAATATTACCATCGAATAATTACCCTGGCGACTAACAGAAATAAAACAAGAAAGTTCAAATACTTTATACTTATATGTAAATTACTAAAACTGAAATAAGAATAAATTAAAGCAAAGTAAAAAATATATATTATATTATAATTATTTAAATAATTTAAAAACTAATAAAATGACAAAACTAAATTACTAAAACTTAAAATAAAATTGAAATTAAAACTAAAAATATAAAATAAAATTCAATTCAAAATATGAATACATATTATAATAAATATTATGTAATTAATACTAAAATAACACTTAGTTTTATGTTAAACAAGAAAATAAAATCAGAATTAAGAATTGACTGGACGGTGAAAAGTTTTTGTTTTTTGTAAGAAAACAAATAAACAGATACAACTTTATTTACTTGTATCAACATTCAAAATAAGATCAGGAAATGATCATTTAGACTTGATGTGTTGAGGCCTGTAAACTCACACATCCACAGGTAATAGATCATTTTGCAGAGTCTCTGATGTTCCTGCGGGATCTCCTCAGAGAAGTCCTGGTAGAAGCAAGGCTTGATGGGAAAGAATTTGGGAAGAGGAGGCCAGTTGTTCTGTTTGCCTGAGGAGAACAAGTGTGAGGTGAGACAGCCACCGATATCCCACAATCCTTAGCAGCAACCTGTCAAACCCTCACAACAAATAAAGGCACCATTTACTTGTCTGTTGATTTATGCAACTGTTTGAATTCAGATGCGTGTAAACTAACTCAGAATGGAATATTAGCATACTGTGCACCATATACTGAATATTATTATTTTTTAAATAATTTCATGTTCATAATCACCCTGGAGAGCTCAAAATTGTGAATATGAATGGGAATATACTTCAGAGATATTTTACTCATAAGAATTTCTAGGGGTGCCAATAATTGTGTCCAACGTGTATTAGAGAAAAACATTTATTTCATAATGATATTTCCCCTCATTTTAAATTCTTATTATCCAATGAAAGGTTCGATTTGTTAATTTTTTAAATAAAAGATCAAAAGGATTAACAATGCAGATTAATTTTCACAGCCTTCTTTGATCTTATTTACCAAGGGTGCCGATATTTTTGGTCATGACTGTTCATTAAATTTATATTTTTTATTTAATTACTATTTTATTATATTAAAACTTATTTTATTTCAGCTAGTTGGCAAAGCAATTTTTAATGATGACAAGACAATTCTCATTTTCTTTTAGTTGAAGTTAACTAAAACCAGTGTTATTTTAGTATCGTTGAGACGCTATTATAGTTTTTATTAATATTTTAAATTTGTTTTTATTTTTATCTTTTCTTTTATATAATTTCATAGTTCTAAAAGAAATAAAAAGCTATTTAATTTATATGCATTTTAGTAATTTTGTTGTTTTTGTCATTTTTCTTGCTTCTAGTTTTTATTTAAAAGTGATTTAAAACTACTTTTAGTAGTACTTTTTAGCTTTAGTTATTTTAGTAGATCAAGTTAAACTAAATTAAAATGAGCAATATACAAGTTTATATTTTTGTATTATTATAATTTATTTTACTTAATTTAAAGTTTACTTTATTTCAAATAATGTTTTTTAGGCTTCAGTTTTATTTGAACTATAATAACCCTGACTAAAACTAAAACGTAATACAAATTGTTTAGACATATTTCAACAAAACAAAAACTAATAAAAATTACAAAAACACAAAACAAAATTACTAAAACTTTAACTAAAATGTCAAAGAAAACCAAAAACGTAAATATTAACAAAAACTATAATAGTTTATCAATACTAATGATAGCACTGCATGTTTAATTGAGCAAATGGCATCAAGTTATCTTGCATTTTAGTGGCATTTTGTATAAAAATGTATAATTACACTATTTCGATAGTCCACTTTAGACATTCTACGAACTATAAGTAACTTTGTAACTACATGTCAACTAATTCTCATTAATTTGCAGCTACATGTCTACTAACTCTCAGTAGGGTAGGTTTAGGGTTAGTAGAATAAGTTGACATATACTTGCAAAGTTTCTCATAGTCAGCATGTTGTATGTTGTGGACCCATCAAAATAAAGTGTTAGAAGCTATTAAGCAGAGAGTCTACTAATACTCTAATGACTGCTAGTTGACGTGTAGTTGCAAAGTTACTTACTGTTAGTAGAATGTCTAAAGTGTACTATCGAAATAAAGTGTTACCAAATGTATCATAACTTGTGCCAGTCTGATTAAGAAACCATGGCTGTGATTACTTTTAGTTTATTCATCACACTGAAAGTGCAAGGTGAAGTCAGATGCATTGTGGGCTACTGTATGTGAATGTAATCGGTCATCCGGGCTCCTAGTATTCACACAGCAGATACAGAGAGGTGTGTGTTACCTGTCGGCGCTCCTCTGCTCTGCAGATCTTGTTCTCGTCGGTCAAGCTCGGCTGCTTTCCTCTCCAGCTCCTCCTGCTGCTTGAGCAGATTGGCCTGCGCAGCTGCAGCCACGGCCTGCGCAGACAGACACGGGGTCGTTAGAGCCTATCAGATGTGTGTGTGTGTGTGTGTGTATGTGTGTGTGAGACGCTGACCTGTGGACTGGGCTCCACTGACGGCTGCAGGACAGCGGGTTGAGACGGGCCGCTGGAGGCCGGGATGGTGCTTCCCTGATGGAAAAACCAGCAATTACTGGGATTTTAATTCATGATAAAATGCAAAACGCTGGTATTTTGTATCATATTGCTGCTGGAGCATTACATCACTTGGGGTTGTATCTTGACGTTTAAACTGTTTTACAGTGGAACAAATGAGTTTAACCGTGGTAAAATCAGCGGAGCTCATGGCCTCAAGTAACTTATTGCTTTATTACATCAGAGTTCAGAGCACAATTATGGCTCTGCTAAAGATATTAATCTGACACAATCACTGAAAGAGTGCTAGACTCACCGTCACGGAGTTGCCATCAGGAAATGGACTGAAACTTTCAATGTGATCGACTCCAGAGTTGGTCACCTGAGTGACAGACGGATCCTGAAAGAGATGAACACTATCATTATTAATATTATTAAATAATAATGAATTTATATATTATACATACATAGAAGGATGGGCACACAATTAATAATAAACAATATTACTTACAAACACACACACATTTATATTTGATTATATATATATCTCTCAAATGTACGTTTGTGCGTTTGTAAATAATATTGTTTATTAACTGTATACCCTATCCTTTGTATGATATATAAATGAATATACATAAAGTGTGTTTGTAACTATCTAAATATTAGAAGAAAATTGTAATAAAATTTTTCAATACTGAGCAATTTAATTGATATATGTTATTAGAATTATTACAAAATTACAATATGCTTACAATGTGCTTAAACATATATATATATATATATATATATATTACACAAACAATTAATTTAGAAATGTTGATTGAAATTACAAAAAAGTTGATTGAAATTACTAAAACTGAAATTAAAGCTTTAATAATAATAATAATAATAATAACAGTAACAACAACAACAATAATAACAAAAGCACATTACAAAATTACTAAAACTTAAGGAAATAAAATAAAGTAATATTTATTTTAAATATTTATAAATTTTATATATATATATATATATATATATATATATATATATACACACACACAGTAATAAAATATAAAATAAATAAAATATAAAATGAAATTAGATTAAAAACTAAAAATGTAGAACTGGTGCTTTAGCAACTAAAATTCTAAATGACTAAAAATTACTAAAATTACTAATTTCTTATACTTCATGGATCCAGGCCAATTGAAAGCATGATATATGAGTGTTTTACTGAGTCACATGCCTCTATTACAATACGCAGTGACATCATCGCAGAGAGTTAAATAGGTCACAATCATCTGACAATATTTGAGATGCCTCTGTGGTCACGACGAGGAACCAAAATCCATCCTTCCTTACAGGCTAATTCAGCTCGTACTGTCCATCAGCTTACCATTTCAAACCACAGCAAATACACTGAAGCTGCTGAGCTTCATCTCTACAAGCTATGAAGAATAAAATGAGTGGTGTTTGCCCATGAATAACTTGTTTCCATAATGCCAAGGTATTCTAGTTTGAGTTATTCTCACGAGAACAACATAATCTAAACATCTGTTCAAAGTGCATGTTCATCCAGCAGACGGAGAACATTCACTGATTATTAATGTGACTGTTCAGTACTCATTAATCACATCTGGCACTCCACGAGTCCGTCAGGACAGGACTCTGCAGGAAGAGACGCAGTGTTTACCCGGTGCGGGACACATTAAAGACAACAGACACGGAGAACTTCCTTCATCCTCTAAAGCAGAAAGATCCAAGACAAATCAAAGAGCATCTTAAAGGGTCAAATCACGAGAAACCAAATTCACTGAAACGAAGCTGCAAAATGTTCTTGTTCCAAACGGACATTTTCAGCCAAAGTATGATATGCAATTTTTGCATTTGACTGTGTCTCTGCGGTCTGTCCTGACAAACACACCTGCTCTCATTCCCACAGGCCTCCACAGAAACTCACCGCAGACATTAATAACAGAATCACAACAAACTTTATTAGAAAGACCCATATTGTACTTTTTGTTCTTAAATTTGTGGTCATTTGTAATATTATCTGCATTTCAGTCTTATTTAAAGTGAAACCATGTCACTGTGTTAAGTTTAAATAACTGTTGTATTGCCATTATTTCAATGGGATAGAAAAATAAAAACCATATATAATACAATAAGGCAAGGGAAGGCAAGTTAATTTATAGGGAAGCACGATATTGGATTTTTGCCGATATGCCGATATTTTTCAATTCAAAAGATGCAGTAGTAACCTTAACGTTTTATTTTAGGATTTAACATTTGTAGATGGTCTAAAGCAAAAGAGCTGTAAAAATATTTTAGAGATCATAATTTGTTTAAAAAATATATAACATATTACACATTAATGAATAAATCAGTATATATAGAATTATTTAATTTACAAGTATCATGTAACATGATTTTTTTTTTTTTTTTTTATTCATGTAAGCTATAGATTCTGACCTTTAAATCAAAACATACTCATGATTTTATGACATCAATTACTGCTTTATTTAATCAGAAACACAGTGTTATTTGTGTATTTTACTTTCATTTTATTAGAAGTAGGCCAACAGCACCCCCTACAGAATTAAAACTCCTTACTGAACGGGCTTTAGGACCCGGGGGAGGCTACTGCTGCACATGCTATTACTGTTTACTCTATCATACATCGACCGCATCATTCTGTACGTGCATTCTCAGTTTAAATGCAGCGATCCAAAACAGTGAATCTAATTATCATTCAGGCAAAACTTTGCTTCAAGAATGAGCCACGCTGCTGACGTGATCTAATCGCTAGCACACCCTGAGCACATGTGAGTTAATGTATTCCTCTTATCGGCGAGACATATCGGCATAATTTTTCATATCGGGCCGATGCCGATATTTACATTGAAAGCCGATATCGGTCCGATAATATCGTGCATCCCTATTAATTTATATGGCACATTTCATACACAATGGTAATTCATAGAGCTTTAGATAAAAGGAATTAAAATAAAAAATAATCACAATAATGTAATCAAGGAATTCAAATTTTAAAATGATTTAAAAAATGATTTAAAATGAATTAAAACAATTAAGACGACATAAAATTATGAATATTACTGGAGACGTTTTATTTTTATTTTTTTAAATGTTCTGAATTCAATTGTTTTTTTAATAATTTCATACATGACTTAAAATGATAAATTATACTACAAAAGCAACCTGTGATGTGTCTGTGTGCATCAGTCAGCAGCTTACACTTAAATACACTTCAAATGTCAAATGCATTGAGAAAAAAACAGTTATTTTCAATTGTAATAATATTTCACAATATTACTGTATTTTTATCAAATAAATGCAGCCTTGGTGAGCAGAAAAGACATCCTTTATAAATATTATTTCAGCAAATTATAATTTAATAATAATAATAATAATTGATATTATAAATAAGCATATTTATAATTTTATAATATTATAATATTAAATATAATATTATAATTAAATTATAATTAATAAAAATTGTGCGATTACATACGTCATATTTTTACTTTTAAAACTATGCGTGGGACTATTAAAGTTAACTGCATAAAAGCAAAAACGATTTTTAATTTTATAAATGACTTTACATTTAATTATAAATGGAAAGTAGAAGGCTGTTAGATAACATACAGTAGTAGTCTTATTAAAATAATTTTTACATTTTCAGCAAATATAGATTACTAAAATCTGAGAAAGCACAATACGTCATAAATAGAACAGAAGTATTTTCGCAATTAATTGCGTTAGTATTAGTAGTATTTTAACAAGAAATTACACACCTAACCTTTAAATGTGTAGAACTGCACGTTAAATTCCTGAAAAGATGTCTGACGTTCAACTAGCTGGGTCAATGACATTATGGAGTATAAACCCATGCACGATGGTTCAGATATCTGAATCTTTAACTACAGATCAACTGACGGTAAGACACTGACGCCTTAGACAAACTCTGTGTGCACATGTGATCCGCAGAGCATCTCTCCACACACTTCCCTACAGCCATTCTCTATTATGCAACGTAATAACTGTCACAGACTCAGCACAACATCACTGCTCAAATCAATGCTTGTGTCACTAAACATCTCAATTCTTATTGTATTGCAGCAGACATGCGATCTGTGATTGCCTTCGAGGGGAGCTGGAGTATCTCACAGGAATGTTTGCTTTGTCCAGAACTCAATATTCTGCTGCATTAAAGATGGAAGAAACAGATGGCAACTACATCAGACTCCAGACAACGAAAACACAGCAAAGATGCCAGATGACAAACAGACTGTGTCTGTGTGCATCAGTCAGCAGCTTACACTTCATACACTTAATATGTCAAATAAATTTACAATAAAAGTCTTTACAATATTTTTCATCAAATAAATGCAGCTTTGGTGAGCATAATAGACTATAATGAAATGTTTAATAGTCAAATTCATGTTATTTAAGCATGTTATAATTTCATAATGATAATGTGTGTGTGTGTAATGTTAAATATATTATTATTACTACTACATTATGAGTATAAATTAAGAGACTACTATTAAATTGTGCTTTTGTCAAACAGCACAACTATTAAAATCAACTGCACAAAACGTTAATAATCATTATTATATAATGTATATATTATTCTTTAAGTGCATGCCATGTTTTTACTTTTAAAAACTGTGCATTTTTCACACTGCGGAACTATTAAAACATTCATGAATGCACCTAAAATACAAATACATTCATATTTACATACACTTTAATCTAAAACTTTGTCAAATACCCTGTCAAAATCCCGACCTATGAATAATATAACATAACATATAATGCAACATATGTGTTTGTTTATTATTGTTGTTTTATTGCATTCCATGTTTTTACTTTTATAATTTGTGCATTTGTCACACAGCAGATTTATTGAAATTAACTGCAAAAAAAGTGTGTGTGTGTGTGTGTAAATGCAAATGAAAAAGCATGTAATATACATGCACACATATTTTGTATTTACATACATTTTAACCTAGAATTTTACTACTTTTGATTTTTTTTTTTAAATATACACCACTGCGAGATGAGATCCTGACCTTTTGCATTGTATATTTTATCATCTGTCATGTTAGTTATTGATTTCACTTAATATGGAAAATGCACTGTGCAGAAAACACAGTGGCAGCCCTGCATGCCCTGATCAAGGAAATATGAGGGGGGTTTATGTAATGCATTTCAGCTTGATTGTGCGGCCTTTAGTGCGCATGAGGACGAATCCCAGGTGATCAGAGCCTCGCAGTGACTCACAGAGCTTCATCATGCAGGCAGTTAGAGAGTTATAGAGCTCGACTCTGTTGTGACATTAATAGGAGTGGCGCTCTGGCCTTCAGCGTGTCACCTAACCTGCGCGGATCCACACCCTTCACCAGCGACAGCTAACTAACCAGCTAACCAACTAACCAGCGCACCGGCGACCGTGACACGTCAACAGCCGAACCGAACTCATCTGACCCAAAACTCCCCATCAGCAGCAGCACAAACCCCGCTGAACTGCCCCAAACTTCAGCTCAAACCCTCCGAAGCGCTTCTCCTGTGTTCCTCACCTGGAAGGGATTGACGTCGACTGGATCTTCAAACGGGTTGGAGTCAAATCCCGACATTATAATGGGCTTTATCCGCCTTTAGAGTCCAAACTGAGCGGCACCGGAGCTGCGATCTCTGCTGTTTCCTCTCTGCGCTTCCGTAGTGAGTGCGTGCGTGACGCGCGTGCGTCGTGACGTCATCAGGCGACGTGCACGGTTGGTAGTTTTATGGTAAACACAAGCATTAAATTCACAAATGAAATGTTCTGATTGTTAATTTAAATTCGACCTTTTTTTTTTTTTTTTTTTTTATGGAAAACGATTTTCTAAAAGAGTTTTTGAAAATATTAGCACTTACCCTATTTTATTATAAAAACACGCATTATTTATTTATTCATTTTATTTTTTGGTGATCAGTGGTTTTATTTCAGTTTTGCATGTTTTCTTTAAAATTAATGTTTGAATAATTTTTCATTGATTATTTTTAATGTGATAGAAAATATAAAAACATATATAAAAAAAAAAAAACAGGTCTGGATCCGGGATCCTCCCTATTATTTTGAATAGAAATATAATTAGGCTATATTAAAGAAATATGTATAAGTTTTATAGTTGTTTATAGGTTATATATAGTGTTTTTAATTATTAAAAATACAAACAAATGCTCTTTACTACATTGTATTTAAATTTTTTTGTTTGTTATTACAATTGTGCTCATTTGCAATTCACTTCATTCGTTGTCTTATTTAGAGCTGAAATGTCAAAATGTTATGCTTGCATTTTTGTTGTATTGCAAATATTTTGATAGGATGGAAAAAGCAATGTCATGCTGTACTTGTTTTGTGAACATGTAAAGCAAAAATCTGTTTATTATTATATATTATTAAAATAATTTTTTAACATTTACTTATTTTATAGTTTGCACAATTTACCCGGATATACTTTGTTAAAAGTTGTTTATTATACTTAATACTAAAGTACTTTATACTCTTCGTTTTAATTATACTGAATTAAATTAAATCTCTCTCTCTATTGTTTTATAATATGAAAATAATTATTTACATTTAGTCATTTAGCAGACACTTTTATCCAAAAGAGTCAGCACAACGCAGTAGCAAGGTTTTTTTTTTTTTTTTTAACTATATAATAAAAAGAAAATGGATAGAATACAAAAAGAAATAGAAGCTAGTGTTAGAGGCCTTTTTTGCTTTTGTTAATTGTATAATAAATAAAAAGAAAACAAATAGAATACAAAAAGATTAGAGAAGCTAGTGTTCGTTTTTTTAATTTTTTTTTTTTTATTGATCTATTTATTTATTTTAAACAAGCAGTTAGTAAATGAATAGAGTGCAAGTCTAAAAGGGGCACGTTTTTTTAAAGAATAGAATTAGAATAGAGAGTGCTAGAGTTAGAGGGTCAAATTAAAATGTAAGAGATGTGTTTTTAGTCGATACTTGAAGATTATAATTACATATTTATAAAAAATAATATAACAAAATTATGTATTATATATTTAAAATATTAATTTTGTTAACTTAATCTTCCAGAATATACTTCAGATTAAAGAAATTCGACTGGCCAAGATATACATTAAAACGTTATTTTACAATATTTATTTACATCTAAAGGCTCGTGATTGGTTGGCGCGCTGTGACGTCACCTACGTGACTGTCAGCGTCGCAGACATGGCGGAAGTGAAAGGTCAGTTAAATCTCTGATTGTACATTTCATTCTGTATTTCATTCTGAGCGCGAATGGCTCGAGTTTAAACAGGACTGGCTGTCGTTGTCGATGACTTGTGTGTTGTTTGGATGGCTTAGTTATTTGAGCGTGTAAACATTTCTCATCAGTGAGATCCACAGCCATCCTACTCATTCATTCATTTAAACGACAGCAGGAGAAAGCGTCCTTATCCGTGCGATCGGTGCAGAGTCAGATGTGTGTCGTGTCTGTTCGCAGTGTTTCCATTGTGCTGTGTGGTGCAGAGCTATGCCTGGGGTAAAGTGGGTCTGGACAGTGAGGTGGCCCGGCTGGTGCTCGGTGGAGACCCTCAGGCGCTCATAGAGGAGGCCAGACCCTACGCAGAGGTACAGTATGGACCAGCCCTGAAAAACTGAGCAAATTACTGCAGGGATTTTAATCTGCTGACCCAAACACACCCACCCAGGCTCTCAGCCCAGACCAGAAGCTCTGACATGAGTAGATTAGCTATACAACATTCTTTCAAATTGTTGGGAATGTCATGAAATAAATTACGGAGAACTATTTTTTGTATATTCTCCATGTAAACCTGGTTAAACCCCCTGAATAGTTCACCCAATTATAATTATTATTATTAATATTAACTATTAATTTTATTGTCTACTAATAATTAAATAATAGTGTAACTCTATAATATTAATAATTAATATTAATGTTAATATCATTTATAATAATGTATAATTGGTGTATAATAATACTATTGCTG